>NC_083582.1:7320877-7605877 GCF_027579695.1 Neoarius graeffei | reverse complement strand
TCAGCAAATGATTCCATTTTTTTTGTGTATGTGTGTGTGTGTGTATATATACACACACACTACCGTTCAAAAGTTTGGGGTCACTTTGAAATGTCCTTATTTTTGAAAGAAAAGCACTGTTCTTTTCAATGAAGATCACTTTAAACTAATCAGAAATCCACTCTATACATTGCTAATGTGGTAAATGACTATTCTAGCTGCAAATGTCTGGTTTTTGGTGCAATATCTCCATAGGTGTATAGAGGCCCATTTCCAGCAACTCTCACTCCAGTGTTCTAATGGTACAATGTGTTTGCTCATTGCCTCAGAAGGCTAATGGATGATTAGAAAACCCTTGTACAATCATGTTAGCACAGCTGAAAACAGTTGAGCTCTTTAGAGAAGCTATAAAACTGACCTTCCTTTGAGCAGATTGAGTTTCTGGAGCATCACATTTGTGGGGTCGATTAAATGCTCAAAATGGCCAGAAAAATGTCTTGACTATATTTTCTATCCATTTTACAACTTATGGTGGTAAATAAAAGTGTGACTTTTCATGGAAAACACAAAATTGTCTAGGTGACCCCAAACTTTTGAACGGTAGTGTGTATACATGTTATTTCACCTCCCTCACTGCCATCACCAGGAACTACCTGCAGGCCAGGACAATGAGAACATTTTAACATAGCCTATGGAAATCCAAAGTTTACACATTATCATCACGCACAGAAATTGCAAAACTAGTTTTAAAACCGCTAAGTTCCAACTGTTAAACATAGCGAGAGGCTGGGCTACGTGTGTGTGTGTGTGTGTGTAAAGTGTAAACCAGTGCATCCTGACTTTCTAACTATGCCTGTGTGTTGCGTGAGCGGCAGTCAGTCAACAACTCTTCGCAAAGTTTCCTTATGAAACAATATGATCGCTGAAATTATGGCAGGGAACGCCAGATTAAACATTAAAACTGCCTTCTGAGCACTGTATCTACAGGCTGCCACCGAAAGAAGGAGGCTACCAGAAAGGCATCTCTACTCCGTACGATTTTACTTTCACTACGACATTACTTTGAACAGACTATCAAAAAATTGCAAGGTGATATGATAAAGTAAGGCACAGTTTACTTACAATCGTGTTTTTTTTTTTTTTTTGAAAAAAACGATGCAATCGTTTTCTGCCTTTTGGCACCCTTCATCATGCCGTGTTGGGGTCCTGAACTAGGAGGCGCTGTCCCCGATATGCCTGTCAAACTTGTGGGTAACCATAGCAACCAAGCTCGAGCTCGCAACCCGTGCAGTCTGCACAGTTGCAACTATGTCTGTACTGCTGTGCACCTCAATAAACCGAATGGTAATTAGTCTTTTGATTTTTCCGTGAGGTTTGCCTTATGCAAAGAAAGACAGCATAGACGTTTTTTCCTCCCTATAAGTGTGGGGGGGGACCGAACGAGGTGAATTTAAATCTGGGTGGGACGAATCCCCCCCATCCCCCCCTCTATCTGCGCCCGTGTCCTGCTGGAAGATCCAATGACGACCCAGTTTTAGTTTCCTGTCAGAGGAGCCAGATTCTGATTTAAAATGTCCTGGTGTTTCATGGAGTCCATGATGCCATGGACCCTAACAAGCTTTCAGGGCCTTTGGAGGAAAAACAGCCCCAAACATCACAGAACCTCCACCATATTTGACACTTGGGATCGGGTTCTTTTCATTATCGCCATCCTTCTTTTTACACCAAACCCACCGTGAGTGTTTATTGCCAAAAAGCTCCGTTTTTGTTCCATCAGACCAGAGAGCACAGTTCCCGTCAAAGTTGTGGTAGCGTTTCGCAGACTTCAGGAGCTTACGTTTGTGGTTAACTGACAGAAAAGGTTGTTTCTGGAAACTTCCAAATAATCTGTTGGCATGGACGTGGAGTCTGATGGGGGGTTTGGAGACTCGGAAACCCCAAGATTTTATTTTTTCTTGTAATTCACCAGCAGTAATCTTTGGGGTTTTTTTTATTTGCCTCTCTTACCCTCCTTCTCACTAGACGTGTGGACAAAATAAACTTGGCTCCTCTTCCAGGTGAGTTAGTAACAGTTCCAGCTGGTGTCCACTTTTTAATTATTGCCCTAACAGTAGAAATGGACATTTTCATACAGGTGTGTGTGTGTGAGAGAGTGTGAGGGGTTTTCCTCGCTGCTCTGTTTATGCAAAGTCAACATTGCTTTTTTCACACAGCATGGATAAATACAGCCATCTCTGTGCTTTTACCACACACACACACACACACACACACACACACTTAAAGCCTTGTGTGTGAACATATAGACTGTGTGTGTGTGTGTATCTACTGCCTGTATAGCTCTTTACACTGTATGTGTTGAACACACGGTACTGTGCACTGATCTCATTATTCAGTCCTCATCATTCCCAGTGGAATTCCGGAGCTCTCCGTGTTGTGGAATTCCTCACGCTTCAGCAACTTCCAGTCAGTTTATTATTCCATAAAGAGACAACTGTGAAACACAAACACTTTAACACAGTCCCTAATAACACTTTTACACCAAACACTAACACACCAGTGTGTGTGTATGCGCATGTACATTTATAAAATAACCCTAAGGCTACATCCACACGACAACGGCAACGAGATTTTTTTTAGCGGGTAAAAAAAATATCGCGTCCACATGGGCAACGGATCAGTAAAATATCAGGTCCATATGGCAACGCAACGCTTGCTGAAAACGATGCAATACACATGCCACACCTCTACGTGCGCTGTAAGACGGTCCCATCGGAGACACCAGAACAATAGAAGAAGTAGACGCATGCGCATAAACCCCTTCTTCTACCCGGCGTGATGACTTGTTCTAGTCATGTGGTTGTGACGTCATCGTAAACAAATCCGTTCTACTCATCCAGACGACTTCGCAACGGCGCCGTTGCCAGATTTTTCCACTCTGGAAACCGTTCTCAAAAAATATCGTTTTGGGGCACCCAAAACGCCGGTGCCGTGTGGACGCCAAGCCGAAACGATAAAAAATTTTATCAGATTCACCTGAATCCGTTGCCATGTGGACAGGGCCTAAAAGCAGTTCATATTAAACTGTAAGAAGAGAAAAAGAAAGGTGAAAGAAATGAAGGAAGGAAGGATGCAAAGAAGGCAGGAAGGGTGCAAGAACCAAGAAGGAAAAAGAAATGACGGGAGCAAGGAAAGAAAGGAAGGAAGCAGGGGCTAAGAAGGAAGGATACAAAGGAAGGAAGGAAGAAGGAAAGAAAAATGGGGGCAAAATAAACTCCAGTCCTCTTCCAGGTGAGTGTGTAACAGTTCCAGTTAGCGCCCACTTTTTTTTAAATTTTTGCCCTAACAGTAGAAATGAACATTTTTCAGCCGAGTAGTCATTTTTTTATAACCATTCCCTGACTTATGAAGGTCAACACACTTCTCCCTCATTGGGTTTGTGTGTCTCTTATCTTCCCCACGTTAATGTTGAGGGAATTTGTTCTCTGTGTCACCTCATATTTGTTCCCCAGTTAATCAGGAAGTCATGGATTACAGCTTGAAAGTTCCTACACACTCCAATCAACTCAAACATGTACAATTTAAATGGAAACATGGTTCAGGTACATGGTGTTCACTATCGTTTCCGGGGTACCAATAATAGTGGCACATGTGTTTTTGTTGAAAATGATTTATTTTTTGATGAGGGATTTTGTTTTTCTCTGAATAAATGTTAGTTAAAGGTTTTTCTAATTTTTTCAGTGTGAAATGAAGCGACTTCACCAAAAGGTGGATTTTTTTAAAAAACCCTTTTTACTCAACTTTACAAAGGGTGTCAATAATTGTGGAGGGCAGTGTATATACCCTATGTAGTGCAGTCGATAGGATACCGGTATGAGCGGATGCTGTGTTAGGCCTGTTATATGAGGCTCTATTAAAGGAACAGTCCACCGTACTTCCATAATGAAATATGCTCTTATCTGAATTGAGACGAGCTGCTCCGTACCTGTCCGAGCTTTGCGCGACCTCCCAGTCAGTCAGATGCGCTGTCACTCCTGTTAGCAATGTAGCTAGGCTCAGCATGGCCAATGGTATTTTTTGGGGCTGTAGTTAGATGCGACCAAACTCTTCCACGTTCTTCCTGTTTACATAGGTTTATATGACCAGTGATATGAAACAAGTTCAGTTACACAAATTGAAACGTAGCGATTTTCTATGCTATGGAAAGTCCGCACTATAATGACAGGCGTATTAACACCTTCTGCGCGCTTCGACAGCGCATTGATATCTGAGCTCCGTATCAATGCGCTGCCGAAGCGCGCAGAAGGTGTTAGTACGCCTGTCATTATAGTGCAGACTTTCCATAGCATAGAAAATCGCTACGTTTCAATTTGTGTAACTGAACTTGTTTCATATCACTGGTCATATAAACCTATGTAAACAGGAAAAACGCGGAAGAGTTTGGTCGCATCTAACTACAGCCCCAAAAAATACCATTGGCCATGCTGAGCCTAGCTACATTGCTAACAGGAGTGACAGCGCGTCTGACTGACTGGGAGGTCGCGCAAAGCTCGGAGAGGTACGGAGCAGCTCGTCTCAATTCAGATAAGAGCATATTTCATTATGGAAGTACGGTGGACTGTTCCTTTAAGGGTAATTTAGTGTGTGTGTGTGTGTGGTTGGTTGGTCTTATTTACTGAGCAACTTGTGTGGTTTAAAGACACTGTGTGACTCAACAGTTTATACCACACAGACACGTGCACACAATTATGCTTTTGACAGTGAAGTGACAGACATACAGTGGTGCTTGAAAGTTTGTGAACCCTTTAGAATTTTCTATATTTCTGCATAAATATGACCTAAAACATCATCAGATTTTCACACAAGTCCTAAAAGTAGATAAAGAGAACCCAGTTAAACAAATGAGACAAAAATATTATACTTGGTCATTTATTTATTGAGGAAAATGATCCAATATTACATATCTGTGAGTGGCAAAAGTTTGTGAACCTCTAGGATTAGCAGTTAATCTGAAGGTGAAATTAGAGTCGGGTGTTTTCCATCAATGGGATGACAATCAGGTGTGAGTGGGCACCCTGTTTTATTTAAAGAACAGGGATCTATCAAAGTCTGATCTTCACAACACATGTTTGTGGAAGTGTATCATGGCATGAACAAAGGAGATTTCTGAGGACCTCAGAAAAAGCGTTGTTGATGCTCATCAGGCTGGAAAAGGTTACAAAACCATCTCTAAAGAGTTTGGACTCCACCAATCCACAGTCAGACGGATTGTGTACAAATGGAGGAGATTCAAGACCATTGTTACCCTCCCTAGGAGTGGTTGACCAACAAAGATCACTCCAAGAGCAAGGCGTGTAATAGTCGGCGAGGTCACAAAAGACCCCAGGGTAACTTCTAAGCAACTGAAGGCCTCTCTCACATTGGCTAATGTTAATATTTGTGAGTCCACCATCAGGAGAACACTGAACAACAATGGTGTGCATGGCAGGGTTGCAAGGAGAAAGCCAGTGCTCTCCAAAAAGAACATTGCTGCTCGTCTGCAGTTTGCTAAAGATCACGTGGACAAGCCAGAAGGCTATTGGAAAAATTTTGTGGATGGATGAGAACAAAATAGAACTTTTTGGTTTAAATGAGAAGCGTTATGTTTGGAGAAAGGAAAACACTGCATTCCAGCATAAGAACCTTATCCCATCTGTGAAACATAGTGGTGGTAGTGTCATGGTTTGGGCCTGTTTTGCTGCATCTGGGCCAGGACGGCTTGCCATCATTGATGGAACAATGAATTCTGAATTATACCAGTGAATTCTAAAGGAAAATGTCAGGACATCTGTCCATGAACTGAATCTCAAGAGAAGGTGGGTCATGCAGCAAGACAACGACCCTAAGCACACAAGTCGCTCTCCTAAAGAATGGTTAAAGAAGAATAAAGTGAATGTTTTGGAATGGCCAAGTCAAAGTCCTGACCTTAATCCGATGGAAATGTTGTGGAAGGACCTGAAGCGAGCAGTTCATGTGAGGAAACCCACCAACATCCCAGAGTTGAAGCTGTTCTGTACGGAGGAACGGGCTAAAATTCCTCCAAGCCGGTGTGCAGGACTGATCAACAGTTACCGCAAACGTTTAGTTGCAGTTATTGCTGCACAAGGGGGTCACACCAGCTACTGAAAGCAAAGGTTCACATACTTTTGCCACTTACAGATATGTAATATTGGATCATTTTCCTCAATAAATAAATGACCAAGTATAATATTTTTGTCTCATTTGTTTAACTGGGTTCTCTTTATCTACTTTTAGGACTTGTGTGAAAATCTGATGATGTTTTAGGTCATATTTATGCAGAAATATAGAAAATTTCTAAAGGGTTCACAAACTTCCAAGCACCACTGTATGTACAAATGCAAACCTGATTTGCATCTCACACGCCTGATCTTCATCTCGCGCACCTGATCATCATCTCGCGCACCTGATTTACACCACACAAGCATGATTTATAACTCACACACCTGATTTACACCACGCACGCCTGATTTACACCATACGAGCATGATTTATAACTCACACACCTGATTTACACCACGTGCACCTGATTTACACCACGCATGCTTGATTTATAACTCACACACCTGATTTACACCACGCGCCCCTGATTTACACCACACGAAGCATGATTTATAACTCACACACCTGATTTACACCACGCATGCTTGATTTACACCACACGAGCATGATTTATAACTCACACACCTGATTTACACCACGCATGCTTGATTTACACCACACGAGCATGATTTATAACTCACACACCTGATTTACACCACGCAAACATGATTTATAACTCACACACATGATTTACATCTTACATGCCTGACCTGCATCTCACACACCTTATCTGCATCTTGCACACCTGATTTACACCACACAAACATGATTTATAACTCACACACCTGATTTACACCATGCACACCTGATTTATACCACACAAACATGATTTATAATTCACACACCTGATTTACACCATGCACGCCTGATGTACACCACACTCGCCTTATTTACACCACACATACCTGATTTGTATCTCACACACCTGATTTACATCTTGCATGCCTGATCTTATTCTCACACACCTTATCTGCATCTTGCACACCTGATTTACACCACACAAACATGCTTTATAACTCACACACCTGATTTATACCATGCACGTCTGATTTACACCATGCACACCTGATTTACACCACGCGCACCTGATTTACACCACACAGACCTGATTTACATTTCACAAACATGATTTATACCTCACATGCTTGATTTGCATCTCGCGCACACTTGATTTACACCATACACAACACACAAACATGATTTATACCACACACAACTGGTTCACACCACACAAACCTGATTTGCATCCCACACACCCAATTTACACCCCACAAACTGAATTTACACCACACACACCTGACTTACACCAGTGCAAGTCAGGGAATACCAGTACCATAGTACCATTTAAAAGAAAATAATAAAAAAAAAACAAGTAGCAAAATGCTAATTTAAGTGCTCTGAGATGAGGTAGGTCTGAAGACAGTTAGTGACTCAGTTTTTCAGACATCTAGGGTGCTAGAACAGAGAAGTCTTGATACATGCCTTCCTTGTACCCTGAGGGTTGGTGGGTCGAGTCGAGTAGTGCGAGAGGATTGGAGGTAGTGTAGTGTAGTGCAGTGTGGTGGGGTATGATCAGAGCTTTAAGGTAGGTGAGGACTGGTCCATCAGTGTTTTAAATCTAATGTGGGCAGTTACAGGAAGCCACACCTGGGGGATGTATAACAGCGGGGTAGTCTTGGAGAACTTGTGGAGCTCGAAAGCAAGTCATGCAGCGGCATTCTGGATGAGTTGCAGAAGTTGAATGATGCATCCGCACACAGGCAGACCTGCCAGGAGCAAGTTGCAGTAGTCCAGTCTTGAAATGACAAGAGACTCAACAAGCACCTGAGTGGCCACTGTCAGTAGAAATCCTTGACTGAGGCAAGAAGGAAAGTTGAATGTCCATGGTTGCCCCAAAGTTACATGACAGATGGTGAGATCAGCTTTGTCCAGGGAGATTGAGATCTTGACATGAGGATGCATCTCCAGGGATGCACAGAAGCTCAGACTTGCTGGGATTTAGTTTCACGTGGTAAGCTGCCAAGCATGCTGAGATCTGTGTAGAAACACGAGTAGCTGATGGAGGAGAGGTGACAATGAATTGAATGTCATCAGCATAGCAATGGCATGAAAACCCTTGTGAGAATATGACCTCACTGACAGAACAGGTATAGAGGGAGAGGACCAAGTACTGAGCCTTGTAAGAAACCAGTGGAGGGTCTGCATGGAGCAGATGTGGAAGGTAGGAAGCATACTGAAGGAAAGAAAAGGCATACTACTACTTCTTTTGGCTGCTCCCATTAGGGATCACCACAGTCGATCTGTTCCGCATATTTGATTTGGTGTAGGTTTTACACCGGATGTCCTTCCTGACACAGCCCTCCCCAATCTATCCAGGATTGGGACTGGCACGAAGTATGCATTGGCTTGTGCAAGCCCAGTGGCTGGGTGTTTTTACCCAATCTGCATGTCTTTTTTGAACTGTGGGGGAAACCAGAGCACCCAGAGGAAATCCAAACATATACAGGGAGAACATGCAAGCTCCATGCAGAAAGATCCCTGTTGGCCGTGAAGTTCGAACCAGGAACCTTCTTGCTGTGAGGCATCAGTACTAACCACTACCCCATCCTGCTGCCCTTAAAGAAAGGGCATACTCAGCAAGGAAGGAAGGAAGGAAACTGAAGGAAGCAAACTGAAGGAAGGAAGGAAGCAAACCGGAGGAAAGAAGGAAGCAAGCAAGCTGAAGGAAGGAATGAAGGAAGGAAACAACCTGAAGCAAAGAAAGAAAGAAGGAAGGAAACTGATGGAAGGAAAGGAAGAAGGAAGGAGAAGGAAGGAAAGAAAGAAAAAAGGAAGGAAAGAGAAAATGAAGAAAGAAGAAAGGAAGGAAAGAGAAAAAAAGAAAGGAGAAAGGAAAGACGGAAGCAAACTGGAGAAAGGAAAGACGGAAGCAAACTGGAGAAAGGAAAGACGGAAGCAAACTGGAGAAAGGAAAGACGGAAGCAAACTGGAGAAAGGAAAGACGGAAGCAAACTGGAGAAAGGAAAGACGGAAGCAAACTGAAGGAAGGAAAGAGAAAAAACAAAGGAAGGGAAGGAAGAAGGGGAAAAGGAAGGAAGGAAGGTAGCAAAGTGAAGGATAGAAGGAAGGATGGAAAGAAAGAAGCAAGCAAACTGAAGGAAGGAAAGAAGCGGAAGGAAGGAAGCAAGCAAACGGAAGGAAGGAAGCAATCGGAAGGAAGGAAGGAAGGAAGGAAGGAAGGAAGGAAGGAAGTATAATGAAGGGAAGAACAAAGAAACAAAGGAAGGAAATGCATGGACAGAACCAGACTCAAGGAAGGGAGAAAGAAAACAGAAGGAATTTTAAAAAAAATGGAAGGATGTGGAAGAAGAAAGAGTAAATGGTGGAATAAAAAAGAGAGAAAGGAATGAAGGACACAAGCAAGGATTATTGGTATTAAAAGAAATGAAGGAAGGAATGGAATACTACAGTGGAAACGATAATGAATCCAACAGCACTGTGGTCTAAGAGCAATATTGTCTCTTTCTCACGTTGTCTATGTTCTATAAGGGATTTCAGAAACTACGTTGTTTATATCTCAGATGGAATTTGCAACCGTTTAGTGTTTTGATGTTATGAAATGCGGATGAAAAGGAAAGAAAAATAAAAACATGTCTAGCTGGTCAGATGACATGACTATTAATCAAGCAGCTCGTTCTAAATCGAAACTGTAATTCTACATCAATGTGACCACAGAAATTACCACATGCTTGATCTGTTTTGATGCTAGTGCAGTCTAAATATTATCTAATATCTATCTCTACTTTACACAAGATCTGTCAACTGTTTGGTTTTTTTTGCCTTGCACAAACATCTCTGATGGCACTTTAAGATTCCATAAAAGCATTCGAAGACTAATCGCTACAGTCACACTACAGCTCGCAATACTTTGCGATGGCTTATCGATGAAAAATGAGGCGTTTGGTGGTGATGCATGGCAATGCTTCCCCGAGCTTCGGGAAGTATTCCCAAATCCATCTATGAGTATTTGCTGCTTAGTTTGCCGACAAACATTGCTACCAAATTTCAGTGCATGGGTTGAAATTTTTCGCTAAGTTTTTGGCCACTCATGAGGCTGAGACACACCAAAACACAACTCACGAAACTCAAAGAACATTCGCGGTGCATCGCACGATTGGTGGCAATGCTGCCAATTTTTCTTCGCCAAGTATTCGCAAACCCGTCACGAGCTGCAGTGACCAGGGTCTAACGGTTAATACGTCTCCACTGTGGAAAGACAAGGTAGATCTAGCATCCAATCAAGACTTTCACTTTACCATAGTGAGCTTTTGCAAGTGTCTTCCAGGACTCACTGTACACCAGTCTGAACCAAAATCTACCATCAGATCTTCATCAGAATGTGAGAAAAGCGGCTGGAGAGAAAATGTAGCCCTTTTTTTGCCTTCCAAATAAGATGGACTTAATAACATCAGTGCATAATCCTGGTGTTTTAGGAATAAACACTGTGCGTTGTATCGTAGGAAAATAATCATGAGTGGTGTAATGTGATAAAGCTGAGTTACTGTTACCACCCAAACGCTGATTATTTTATTATATTTACAACAGTGTTTATTCCTTTATACTACGATAGCAAATTCTGAATGATTATGGTAAGGAACTCCTGCAATTACTGTTTAATCCATTAATAGTTAAATTCAGGGGCAGCACGGTGGTGTAGTGATTAGCACTGTTGCCTCACAGCAAGAAGGTTCGAGCCAGGTGGTCGACAGGGGCCTTTCTGTGTGGAGTGGAGTTTGCATGTCCTCCCCGTGTCTGCGTGGGTTTCCTCCGGGTGCTCTGGTTTCCCCCACAGTCCAAAGACATGCAAATTAGGCTAATTGGTAGCTCTGAATTGACCGTGAGTGTGAATGGAGCACTTGCATGTGATGTCACAGCCGATCCAGATTGTGACAGACGCCATCTTGTCGGTCAAACGCCATATTTCGGCCTTCTACTTCTACTTCTGGTTCTACTTCTGCTTCTACTTCTACCTTTTCTTCTGGAAAAACCTACTATATACAATTCTACTACAATGGCTGCGGCTACAAGCTCTCCCTACCTGTGCACGTTTTTTATGTTTTTTGTGTGTATTTTTGCGTGTTGTTCGTCTGTACCGGACTTCAATATCCACTACAACTGTATGGACTTACTGGACATTGGTTTCCAGCAGAAAATGACGGTTTGTAGCGATTTCCATCGCATGCACAACATTCCGGACGAGAAAAAAAAACATTCCGGACGAGATAGCGTGACCAGCGGGGTCTCCGTGGATTGTTATTGGAAGCAAAGCGAAGGAGGCGGCGCCGGGAGAGGAAGCAAAAGCGAGGCTGCAGAGCCGGCCTGTTGACTAAGCTCAGAAAACAGCCACTCAAATCTCCACTGCTAAGCCTCTACCTCTCCAATGCCAGATCCATGGTAAACAAGACGGACAATTTGGAATTACAGCTGGAATTACCTTATTCTGTTCTATAATCCGCTGGTCAGTGCTATACTCAATACTTAAGTGACTTACCCGTCCAGTGAGGATCATTTTCTTGTTTACAAGATGCCACATTTGAGTCGCTGACAAATCCTGAATTTCTGTAAAGATAACTGTCCAGAGATTTATAAGCACGCAGTGCTTCTCCACTGAACAGCGAGGGAAAGTTGATGAGGGAATTATACATGTCCGGGTATTCCACCTCTGGCAGTTCAACATCCACTGACACGGTCGTGAAAACTCCGTCCGGTAAGCCATAAGGGTCACTAATCTGTAGATCGTTTATTTTAGACATATATCTAGTTATCTGTTCATTAGAAAAATGAGCCGTGTAGTCCGTTGGTTGAAATTGATCCATTCTGTACATGAGTGCAGCAGTATTCAGCTGTGCTGTTGACCGACAAGATGGCGGTTGTGTACTTTCCGGTCACGTGACTGCAAGATCTCTATAGTTGTTTGTCTCTTTGTGTTAGCCCTGCAATGATCTGGCGACTTGTCCAGGGTGTACCCCACCTCTCGCCCATAGTCAGCTGGGATAGGCTCCAGCTTGCACGCAACCCTGCACACGATAAGCGGTTATAGATAATGGATGGATGGATAGTTACATTCAGTGTTTGGGAAACAACTTGGTTCCTGTTCTCTTACGTAATAGCAGCTGTAAACAGTCGTTCCTGCTTTTCTCTCTTGAAGTTATTAAAGCCCCTTTTACACACACCCCTTTTCCACCAAAGCAGTTCCAGGGCTGGTTCGGGGCCAGTGCTTAGTTTGGAACCGGGTTTTGTTTCCACTGATGAACTGGCTCTGGGGCCAGAAAAACCGGTTCCAGGCTAGCACCGACTCTCTGCTGGGCCAGAGGAAAGAACTGCTTACGTCAGCGGGGGGGTGGAGTTGTTAAGACCAACAACAATAACAAGACCGCGAAAGTTCGCCATTTTTAAGCGACGAGAAGCAGCAGCTGTACAAACGCGAAGTCATCCATTATTATTATTGTTGTTGTTGCTGCTGTTTCTTCCATGTTGTTTTTGCTTCGATATTCGCGCCAAGGTTTATGCAAACGTAGCGACATAACTGACGTATACAGCGACGTAACTGACATAATGACGTGGCTTCCCTTAGCACCGCAAGCTATGGAAAAGCAAACTGGTTCTCGGCTGGCTCGCAAGTTGAACGAGTTGTGAACCAGCACCAGCACTGGCCCCGAACCAGCCCTGGAACTGATTTGGTGGAAAAGGGGTAACAGAGATCCCACCATTGAGTACTCATGTTTTTGGTTTTCCGTTTTTCTTTTTGTGTTTGTATTGTTTGAATGTTCTTTGTTTGAATGTTTTGTCTGCCGGTTGTGCTGTAGCTCCAGACCCAGTTTTGGGTGTTGGTTTCCTTCAGGCCTTGCTCTGCTATGGGTAATGCCTTGCTGCTCTCTTTAACATCAGGGTTGTCCAGTGCCCTGTGTGGTGGTGTTTCTGTGCTCGCTTTGTGAATCCACGGCACGGTGCTCTGCGCGATGTTGCCTGGTGGCGTTGTAGTGTGGGACATACCCTCATGTGCCTTTTGGTGGGATTGTGGGCAGCTATCCCACTGGAATTACATCCTGATCCTCTTTTGGTGGATTTTTTTTTTCTCTTCAAAGCGACCTTGGGTGTGTGAAAGGCACAATATAAGTTCAACTTTTTATTATTATTATTGTTTACTATATTGCTGTTAAAAAAACCCTCAATATGCCACCTTTTGGTTGTTTCCACTGAACCATAAGAAAAAAAAAGTCAACATGAAGACGCAGCAACGTACGTTTTTAGATAGTATTCCTCTGTTCCAGAACCAGAGGTGTGACGTGTAACACAATGGTGCGTCAGCGTCTGGTGTGATGTATAGCATACTACACATTGTAAATACAAATACCACAAGCATACCAGCGTTGCTTTCAAAACAATAACGGCTGGTGAACCGAGTGTTGAGATGCTTTTGCTAGCTGTGCACATTTATAGCACTCATCAAATGTATGCAGATTTGCCGAGCATCTTGTTTGTGCGATCAGAAATATGTTGGAAGAGAAAAGGGAAGCGATTCAAGGCAGAAAGTCGCATGGACCTTAGATGCCGTAGATAGAGACATTTGAATGTCGCACCCCTGTTCCACAATGTCGGCTGGACCTTTTACATAGACATTGATCCCGAGTCTGTTAGTACCAATCGTTCCAGCTCAGAAGCAGAACACCACAGACCCTCCATTCCGTATTTGGACCTTTTACACAGAACACAAGGTGGAAAAAATTCCCATCTTGAACAGGCTGTGTTGAAGGGGCTAAAGTCAGAAGGAAAATGTAGCTCGCGTTGTTACAAACTCCACTGTCCTCATCGTCAGCTGTCCATCGCTAGCGATGATGACCACTTCATTACGATGCGCAGAAACACAGATGGGCCGTGAGGCCCACACCAGACTTATTCTCCTCTCCTAACGAAGCGCCTTGCACGCTAAGGTAAGACAATATCATGGCCCCATCGTGTTGTCTCTCTGAACCTCCAGACCTGATGCCAAGTGGTGCACAAAAGTGCAACAGACCTGACAGGTATGGAAGTTGCCCCGCAGTGACAACTGACTTGCCAAGTGATGCCATCCGTTGGCCATTTGAGTGGCTCTTCCGCATGCCATCTGGTGGTGTGCCATTGACCCTGTTGGGTTCATCTGTCACATTGCACCGAAAAGCGCCCTGCTGCCAGCGCCTTATGGGTGATGTACTGTTTAACCCATAGCTGGAACCCAGGCAGGTGCTACCACTCCAGGTTAGAGCAGACCTGGGAGCAATGGTGATTAAGGGGTAACTCCACTTTCCCCAAAACTCAAGTCCTCCTGGAAAAGAAACAGAAAGAAAGCGACAAAAAGAAAGCTGGAAGTAAAAAAGGATTAACAATATTTTAGTGTAAATACGCGGGTGATTATCGGTAATCACATGTTCTGATTGGTTGAGGAACTCTGACTATTTCTTGATAATCACCTCAAGCGACTCAGCAAAATGGCGGCCAATCGCTTTGTCACCGTGAAGAAGAATTACAAATGAAAGAAAATGCTGTTCCAAAAAGCACTAAAGATTCTCTGAAGTAGCATTCTGACCAATCAGAATCCAGAACTCAACAGCGCGGAGTTTTCGACAGGTTTTGCAACATGTTTTAATTTCAGAGCATTTGTAGTTTTAGTGTTTAAGCACCAGGTTAGCCACATTTAAACATATACTTTAGACACCACAGTTTCTTCAGGAAGATACCCGAGTGTAATATCAGAGCTATTCCCTGTGACTGTAGAATCTGTTAGTCTTCCATACGAACATTTCCCTTTCACTTGTCACGTCTTGACTAAAACCCGAGGAAGCCCGATTTCTAATCGGTGTGTTGGGATTGAGCTCCAGCGCTGTGTGAAGTCATAACTGACTCACCAGCAGTCCTGATCCTCTAATCTTCAAGGTTGTGCTCCAGCGCTGCGGTTCACCCACGCACCACACAGGACGGGTGGTGCGCTTTGAAGCCTCGCTGATGGAAATCGCCTCCTGTGTGGATCCTGGGTCGGTGTGTCCAGCCAAACTAATGAGACCAATTACAGCTGTGAAAGGAAAAGCTGATCTTGAATCAGTGTTCTAGTGGATCCCTGAGACTTTGAAGCCTTTACGAGCAGCTGGAAATGGCTACTAGGTAGAGCTTGACCTTTAACTAACCCCATTGTTCTCTCTGATCTTTTGATCATCATCCAAATGACCCAGTTTACCTTTAAACGCTTCGCTTCACTTCTCTCAAATGATGATTCCAGTTGTACAGATTTGAGGTTTTTTTTAAATGTTTTCTGTTTTCTATAAACGGAGACTCTGTCAGTGCTTCTGTATAAAACTGATTTGGGGTGGGGCTACATATGAGCTCAGTCAGTGATGTCACGGAAAAAGCGTTAGATCTTTGAACTAATCACATCTAAGATTAAAGGATTCAGTGATGATGTCTAGGATTAGACTGAAAACTGGACACTTTCAGTGATAGGACCTGTGTACTATGCTAGCTAGCGAGTTAACATGAATAATGCTGTTGTACTCTGTAGTTAACGTGAATAATGCCGTTGTACTCCGTAGTTAACGTGAATAATGCCGCTGTACTTTGTAGTTAACGTGAATAATGCCGTTGTACTCCGTAGTTAACGTGAATAATGCCGTTGTACTCCGTAGTTAACGTGAATAATGCCGTTGTACTCCGTAGTTAACGTGAATAATGCCGTTGTACTCCGTAGTTAACGTGAATAATGCCGTTGTACTCCGTAGTTAACGTGAATAATGCCGCTGTACTCTGTAGTTAACGTGAATAATGCCGTTGTACTCCGTAGTTCACGTGAATAATGCCGTTGTACTCCGTAGTTAACGTGAATAATGCCGTTGTACTCCGTAGTTAACGTGAATAATGCCGTTGTACTCTGTAGTTAACGTGAATAATGCTGTTATACTCTGTAGTTAACGTGAATAATGCCGTCATACTCCGTAGTTAACGCGAATAATGCCGTCGTACTCTGTAGTTAACGCGAATAATGCCGTCGTACTCCGTAGTTAACGCGAATAATGCCGTCGTACTCTGTAGTTAACGCGAATAATGCCGTCGTACTCCGTAGTTAACGCGAATAATGCCGTCATACTCCGTAGTTAACGCGAATAATGCCGTCGTACTCCGTAGTTAACGCGAATAATGCTGTCGTACTCCGTAGTTAACACGAATAATGCCGCCGTACTCCGTAGTTAACGTGAATAATGCCGTCGTACTCCGTAGTTAACATGAATAATGCTGCTGATGAACGTACGGTAGTTCTGGTTTTCATGTTAACGGTATATTTTGACAGGTTGGGACACGTAAAAATTCAATGAGAAGAAAGATGAAGATTGACGTTATTTAGTTCCTTGGAACATTGTTTTAGCTCTGTTAGTTCTCTGGTGTTTTATCTGGTGTATGGGTTCGTTTGTGTATTGGTTGTTTGGTGTATTGTGTTTTTAGAATGGGTCTTTTGATGATTGGTGTGTGGGGACTTTGATGTTTAGATAATGTGTATTTGATGTTTGGTGCGTGGGTTCTTTCATGTTTTGATTATGGGTTCTTTGATGTTTGGTGCATGGGTCCTTTGATTTGATTAGGGGTTCTTTGATGTTTGGTGTGTGGGTTCTTTGATGTTTTGAATATGGGTTCCCTTGATGTTTCAATTTTGGGTTATTTTTTATGTTTTGGTATTTGGGTTCTTTGATGTTTTGATTATGGGTTCTTTGATTAAATTTTGGGTCCTTTGATGTTTGGTGTGTGGGTTATTTGATTATGGGTTCTTTGATGTTTTGATTTTGAGTTCTTTGATGTTTGGGTTCTTTGTTTCAGCTTTGGGATTTTTGATGTTTCAGTTATGGGTTCTTTGATGTTGGGTGCATGGGTTCTTTGATGTTTGCTGTGTGGGTTCTGTGATGGGCTCTTCTTTTTATGTTGGTCCTTTTGTTTATCGTTTGGTTTATTGTTTCTTTGTCTGTTTCTCATTTTTTGGTGTGTATGTTTGGGTTGGTGTTTTGGGGGTTTACATTGGGGTGGAGAATATAATAATATCCATATCATGATGTCACGCAATGATAGCGGAGCTCCCTGTGTGTAAAGAACAACGTCCGTGTACCACCACAGGGAGCCCAACTGTAAGGGTGAGGCAACGTATCTCATAAACACCTGACTAGAGGTCTGCGCGGGTCGGATTTTTCAGTCCCGCTCCCGCCCGCGCCCGCATTGTGCAGTCCCGCTCCCGCACGCGCCTGCAAAGAATTATGATTTTCAGTCCCGCTCCCGCCCGCGCCTGCCATATTTTGTCCCGCTCCCGCCCGCAAATCCTGCATGATGCAGACGTTCGTGTTATTTCTCAGAAAAGTTCTTGTCTTGACACAGCGTGATGGTGCCCCGCCCCCTACTTTGAGTGGATTTGAGCATAAATATCTACAGCTCACGTTTATTATTTACCTTGTTTCTGAATTCAGCATGTAGTGTCTCTAATAATAATAATTAGTGCTGTCAAGCGATTAAAACATTTAATCGCGAATCGCACATTTTTATCACATGAGAAACCATGTATGTAATTCTCTGACCAGCATAAACCAATGTAATTCTCTGATCAGCATAAAAAAGTGAATGGGCTTGCTTTGTACCAATGGTGTTTTTTTTTTTTTTTTTTTTTTTTTTTTTTTTTATTGCAAAGCAGAGCTAGTAAGAGAAGTGAATTGATTTACTGCTTGAGTTAGTCTACAACTCTAATCAGAGAGACAGGTTACACAGTGACGGTAGGCTTGACTCAATGCTATCCCAGAAATCCTTCCTGTAATATGCAAATTTGACCGCCTCTGATTGGACAGCCAAATTTGCATATTACAGGAAGGATTTCTGGGATAGCATTGAGTCAAGCCTACCGTCACTGTGTAACCTGTCTCTCTGATTAGAGTTGTAGACTAACGCAAGCAGTAAATCACTTCACTCATGGTTCTCTTGCTAGCTGGGTGTGAACTGCGAGTCATTAGAGTGATCAAAGGATTTCCCGTTAGGGTGATCAATGGCAAATTTAAGATGCCATTCCTCACTCAATCTGGCAATCTGACTCTCTCTGCAAATTTAGGCATCTTAAAATGTTATTAATGCCAAATAAAATATCCAGCACAAATTATATATGATAGACATAAATTAATAATTTATAAATTTTATTTCAAACACGTTTTTAGTTAGCGGGACTGCAGCTTGTCACCGCTCCCGCCCGCCCGCGCCGCATATGTGCTCTCCCGCTCCCGCCCGCGCGCACATATGTGCACTTCCGGTCCCGCCCGCGCCCGCAATGAGCTTTCAAAATTTGTCCCGCGCCGCACTGCTTTGCGGCAGGTCCCGTGGGACTCACGCGGGAGTGCAGGGCTCTACACCTGACCATCTGACAACGAAATCTGTATCTTTATTTCCATAAGATAGATGGGTTTTATCCAGTGCTTTATTTTTAATTTGCTTTTTACAAAATAACGTGGGATTATTTATTCACACATTTTACACTCCGAGAGCTCCGCTTTGAGGCAGTGCCTAATATATATATATATATATATATATATATATATATATATATATATATATATATATATATAAAATGTGTGTATATATGTGTGTGTGTTTTAGTGTGTCTTTTAATCAGTCAGTAAGCAGTTATTAGAGCTTGTTTGTGAATAATTTAAGATGACCTTTCATGAGGTAAAGGCCGTTGGATAGAAGTCATGGAAAATGATTTTACTAAAAAAAAATCAAACCTTGAAATGTATTTCTTGCCTGTCTCTCTGTTCTTCTACCGCGTCTCTCTAAAGCCTGAACCTGATGAATCAGAGAGTGAGAAGGAGGTAAAGCGTGCCTTGCTCTCTGTTATAATCATTAATGACTGTTGATGATTCGCTTTCACAACTCCTGGTTGAAGAAAGTCATCGTGCACTTTATAATTTACACTAATGCCAGTTCCTGTGAAACACCCAGAGCAATATCCTTCCTTCCATGATAATAATAGCTGTCCTGCGTTCTACACTGCAGGAGTTCCTTACCATAATGAACCCATAATTGCTGCTTTTACAAACAGCATCAACCTACACGGTGCTCATCGGTGTGTATTAATGATGTGATGCAAGACTTGTGCTGACGTGTCTAAGTTAAAAGTAAACCAATGACAGTCTGTTTGTTTGAGTTTTAAATTACACTTGAAAGCAGCAGTATGTTGCTGAGGTGGCTTTTATCATATAACTGTATTGAGAAGGCAAACAATTGGATATGAGATATAGTACCATGAATGGGTCCTCAAATCTCAATATAATGCTACCAGCACCATGCTTCACCAGGGTGATAAGCAGTGTTGGGTTTCTAGCATATGTTGTGCCAGGGTCAAAAGAACTTCAGTGATTTTTTTTTTCCCCCACATGTTCAGAGTCTCCAACCCCAAACAGAATGGCTCATCTTGCCAGTCTTTCCTAAAGTCCAGCATTGTGGAGTGTCCAGGCTGTCCTGTGAACAGCTTCCCCTGTCTGGTTGCTTCTCTTGACTGATCCCCTCTTTCATGATGTAGGTGTTTCACAGAAACGGGGGTGAATACTTATGCAAGGCACTGTCTCTGAGATGTTGTATGGTGCATCACAAATCTGAGATGGCGGATGACGTAAAATATATGGCCAAAAGTTTGTGGACATGTGACCATCACACCTGTTGAATGTTGTATTCCAGATTTGATCCAGCTCTTTGCTGCTATAACAGCTTCCACGTATCTGAGAAGATTTTACAATAGATTCTGGAAAATGGCTGTGGGCATTACACATTCAGCCACAAGTGTGTTAGTGAGGTAAGGCAATGATGTCAGGACAGGAGTATCATATATCTGAGATGGTGTGTGACGTATCTAAAAGGTTGCCTGACGTGCCCGAGATGGAGTGTGATGTATCCGAGACGGAGTGTGACGTACCTGAGTGTGGCAGCAGGGGCGTGGTCAAGCACCAGTCTGTGACAGGAGAGCGGAGTCAGGGAAGGTAAGTGGCAGAATCACTACACCTGATGGCAAGCGTGCAATGAATTGCTCCAGCACTACCTGGTCGATGATCCCCTCGGCGTCGCGGTTGTCGGCCCTCAACCACCGCCAGCAGGCGTCCCAGAGTTGCTGGCCAAACGCGAACGGCCGGCCGACTTCCTCCAAGCACAAAGCGCGGAAGCGCTGACGCTGCTGTTCAGGGGTGCGCCCCACACGCTGGAGGATGGCCCGGCGAAGGTCCGTGTAGGCCAGCCGGTGGTCGGTGGGGCGCTGTAGCGCGGCCAGCTGTGCCTCTCCCGTTAGCAGGGGGAGGAGGCGCGTCGTGCGCTGCTCCATCGGCCACCCTGAGGTCTCTGCGACTTGCTCAAAGACTGTGATGAATGCCTCGGGGTCGTCCTGCGGGCCCATCTTTGTTAGGGTGAGGGGGGACAGGCCCGCGGTGGGAGCGTTGGTGGACCCCGCCGACGCGAGGAGGTGCCGGAACGCCTGTCGATCTTCTTGTTGGGCCAACACCAGGGCCTCGAACCGCTGTTCTTGCTCCTTTTGGAGGGTGAGTAGCGCCTGGTGCTGGCTTTGCTGGGCCGTGGCGAGGGCGTGGACCAGTTCGGCGAACGGGGAGGACTCCATGGGGCTGTTAGGCTGCTGTGCTCCAGTGTCCCGGGTTTCGGCACCACTGTAACAGTTCTAACGAAGGGTGGAGCACAGAGGACGGCAGGACAGAGATCAGGTTTGCAAAATACAGCTTTTATTGCCACACTTTTCAGTGAAACATTAGTGACTTCACACAGACACCCACACAACCGGCATCTGGTTCGGGGAAGAGCTCCTCTGCTCTCTGCTCTCCCTCCTTATATAGGGCGCGGTCACTGGGAAGACACACACAAACACAGGTTAATTGACATCAGGTGTAGTGATTCTGCCACTTACCTTCCCTGACTCCGCCCTCCTGTCACAGACCGGCGCTTGACCACGCCCCCGCTGCCACACTGAGATGGTGTGTGACGTATCTACAAGGTTGCCCGACATATCCGGTATGGAGTGTGACGTATCTAAAATGTTGTACGACGTGTCCAGGATGGAGTATGACATACCTAAGATGGAGTACAATACATACTGTATGCAGTGGTTTTCCAGTCATTTCTTAAATTTCGGCATTTATTATGAAACATAAATGTAATATCTGTATGTATTTTTTTTGCGGTCCAAATTCTGCGCTCTGATTGGCTGGCGAGCAGGTCTGTATCCTACGGTACGGACCCCGGTTACGGACCCCTGGCGACTTGCTCGTTCACAACAACAAACATAGTAGAATTTTTTGTCAACATTTATCTTTTTTTTTTTTTTTTATAAGATTTATTTATAAGATTATCAAAAATCTTATAAATGTTTGCCAGCATTTCTCGGGAGAATAGCATTAATTTTACATCATGGATAGCGATAACGACAGTGTTCACAGCGAAAGCGAGTTTTACTACCCTGAGGACGAAGAAATAAAAGAAAACATTTCAGGAGAAAGCTAAAAACCTGTAACTGTTGCTAACGCCGAGCAAAAACATCCTGAATGACTCCTATTTGTATAAATAGGGGACGACATAGGCGGCAAAATGTAGTTGTTTTCCTGCCATGGAAGTGCACTTGTATACCGAGGAGGAAGCCATTTGCATTACAGCCGTGAATGAGGATTCAAAATGGCAGCTCGGCTCGGTTTTCCCTTTCGGGCCCTCTCGTTTTCTGTTAGAATTTGGTAAAGAAAAAAATAAATATATTATTTACCAGCTTAAGGTCGGTCCGTATGGTGAAATACCGTGACCTCGGCCTTGAATACTGACCTTGGCCCAGAGGGCCTCGCTCTCAGTACTTTCAAGACCTCGGTCACGGTATTTCACCATACGGACCTCCCAGCTGGTAATATATTTCTCACGGTGTAATGATTAATAATGTCTAATGGGATTTTTATTATTAGTCTCTTAGGTGCAGCCTTTTTTTGTTCACCCAACGTTTCATAGATGGGATCAGCTTTAGGCTTTGACCTCATGATGAATAACCTTAGATGCACGCAGACATGTAAAGGAGAAGTGAAATCACGAATCCAATCTGGTTAGGCAAGAAATAAACACTACTGTAGTACAGCTTAGACACTGCTTTTCAAACAGAGCACGCCCTGAAGCTCTTTGTTGGGGGCAGATTAGCCTGTGTGTCTGTCTCTCTCACACACAGCTTTCAGCTTGCAGCTATGATCTAACGATAAGCTGCACGTGATCCATTTGGACGTTATAACTGATGGCCTTGCTGATGAAAAGGTGGCCGGTAGGTGAAGGGTGATGGAACAAGAACAGTCGACGTTATTGTTCACGTGTTCGTCTTCGCCTGACTTCCTGTGTATGCAAATGGATTCCACTGCAGCTCTGTAAGAATGCCTATGGAATCTTTGATGAAACGGTGCAGAGCTTTGACCTTCATGTCTGGTTACAGCTTTCAGGGTAACATACAAACACACCTGTGTTTGCTCAGCTTGCTTTTCCTCTCACCCTCACACAAACGCCCTTCTCTCTGTCTAAAACCCTTTTCATGTACGCAGCTATTAATTTGCAAAGATGTTCACCTCAACCTCTAATCCCTCTGCGTGCTCCTACGCCTGTCCTGAGACCACCTGAGTTCACAGAGTAGCTGTGGGTTTAGTATCTCTTCCCTGCTCTCTGATAGTCATAAAAGTCATTACATGGGATAAAGCACCAGTCCCTTGTCTTACAATATCTGGAGTTTGGCTTCACCACATTCCTGACCTTTAATGAATGGAATGGAATGGAAAGGAAAGATGGGATGAGTCATCCCGTGCAGTCTGAGTCCTAGTTGGTTCAGTACTTACGAATCTTTCTATAAACCCAGCAGGAAGCCATTGCCTAAAAGTTAGAGAAGCAGCTTTGAGACCAAAAGGTCGCCGGTTCAATTCCCTGGACCAGCAGGAATGGCTGAAGTGCCCTTGAGCAAGGCATCTAACCCCCAACTGCTCCCCAGGCTGCTCTGGATAAGAGCGTCTGATCAATGCCTGTAAACTTTTCATAGCTAACGGCAAAATGCAAGCTTGTACAAATTAGGTAGCATAACCAGATTACATCAGATTTACATCCAGAGTTGTTTAACCAAAAATCTACACCGTACACCCTCCCCTTTTTTTAATTTTTTTAAATCCCCCACTGGCCGAAAGACCCGAAGGGGAATTATGTCGTGGCAATGTCCGTCTGTCCCAGGAAAGGGTACTGACCTTCTGAAATCAATTCCTTTCACAATTTTTGGAGGAATTTCACGAAACTTGGCAAAAGGCATTGTTTTATATCAGTACTACGCATATTATTTTGTTCAATTCGGTCACATTTTACCAGAGTTGTGATCCTTGATTAACAACCTTGTACGTTCACAATTTCATGAAGGTGTGCTCGCCTTCTGACATCAACTCCTCTCACAGTTTTTGGACAAATTTCTCAAAGCTTGGCAAAAGGCCTTGTTATATGACGGTAATACGCAGATTGCGATTTAATTTCATTTGTGAAAATTTCCCCAGAGTTTTGACCCTTGATTAAATAACTTTGACAATTTCATGAGGGTGTACGTTCTTCTGAAATCAACTCCTCTCTCAATTTGTGGAGGAATTTCACCAAACTTGGCAAAAGGCTTTGCTATATGACAGTTATACGCAGACTGAAATTTCGTTTAATTTGGGCAAATTTTACCAGAGTTATGCCCTTGATTATTAAAAAAATTTGTACTTTGTCAATTTCATCAAGGTGTGCTTGCTTTCTGAAATCAACTTCCCTCACAATTTCCAGAGGAATTTCATCGAATTTAGCAAAACTTTTTTTGTTTGGTTGGTTGGTTGGTTGGTTTTGTTTTTAATCCCCCACTGGCCAAAAGGCCTGAAGGGGGATTATGCTGTGGCGATGTCCGTCCCTCCCGGGAAGGGTGCTCACCTTCTGAAATCAACTCCTCTCACAATTGTTGGAGTGATTTCACAAAACTTGACAGGATTCTTTGTTATATGTCGATAATACACATATGGCAATTTCGTTCAATTCAGTCGCATTTTACCAGAGTTAGGGCCCTTGATTACCAAATTTCTAACAGGGAACCAGAACCCTCAACAAGGTCAAGCACAAAAGTTTCAGCAGTTTATAGCGCTTAATCTCTTTCCTTTTGTAGAAGAATCGTCACGTAGTTTTCTAAGTGTAGTTTCAGTTCTTTTTTTTTTTTTTTTTTACAGGGACAAAAAAAAGATTTTATTTCAAAGGCACCGACTTTTAACAGACAGCGTTTGGATCTTCACGGCCAAACAACATGGCTACTTCGCAAGGTATAGCCACCAAAAAAACCTTGCCAAAGCACTTATTGTAATTCTAACAGCTCAAATAAAGCAGCTCCAGAATAAAAGCTTCCAAGGTGTATAGTTGTTTTTGTAAGTTTTGGCTCCATCTTGAAGATCTAAACGAACGATTTACTGCGATGATATCATGTTACTATAATCATTTATGTAACCTCTGTCTCGGTGTCTTTGTGTCCACAAGCTGGTAGAACTGGATCTGATGTCATCATAATCGTAGATCAATCATGCTATTGTGTTGTTAATTTTTCTTTTTAAACTGCTTACAGGTTGATGTCTGGGTTTGTCAACTGTTGCAGGTGCAGCTTAGAGAAATACAGTAGAAATAAAGTGGACGTGTTGCATTCCTCAGCGCTGTGGGAACTTTTCCTCGTGTAGCAGTTCAGCAATATTTAATAGAATCACAAATATATATTTCAATCAATAAGGCTACAAGACGCACATTGAACAAGTTATGGAAGAGTGACTGTAGCGCCAAACTGCTGAAAAAGTTCATGCTGACACCTTTCTGTTTTAGCCAGCATGAACTTTTTCAGGAGTTTGTGCTCCAGGAGCTCTTCTGTGGGATTGGACCATATGGGCTAGCCTTTGTACCCCATGCGAATCAATGAGCCTTTGACACCCATGAACCTGTCGCTGGTGCACCAGTTGTCCTTTGGATCCTTGGACCACTTTTGTTCAGTATTAACCACTGCATACTGGGAACACCCCACAAGATGTGCCATTTTGGAGATGGTCATCCCGCCATCACAGTTTGTCAAAGTTGCTCAGATCCTTACACTTGCCCATTTTTCCTGCTTCCAACACATCAACTTACTTCAAGAATGGACTGTTCTCTTTCTTGGTGCCTAATGTATCCCACTCCTTGACAGGTTCCAATGTAATGAGATAATCGATGATCTTCACTTCTTCACCTGTCAGTGGGTTTAATTTTATGGCTGATTGGTGTGTATGACAAAGTCTACAATAAACACTGGCCACTAGTACCACTGGAACGAGCATGCTGTAATTAGTAAATGCACAAAGTACAACGTTGGTATATTAAACCAAATTTTATTTATGAAAGTATCAAAAACACCATATTTTGCTACAAATGGATGGACCGTTAGAGGAAACTAATCCCCAGGGACTTCACTTCACACACCACCATAGTTATTTTATTGTAACAGCATGACACGAAGAGTTTAATTTCTTAATACTTGATAATCAAAAGTTGGTGGCGCCGATCTCCATTTCCGTAGCCCTCGGCCATACAGCTAGGGTTACAGTGGGGGGCTAGTCCTCTGGTAACTGCGAGAGTTTGACTTCCCTACTCGCGTCTGTATTCCAGCGTGCCTTGCCAGATGGCAGTAGGTACCTTTTTTTTTTATGACGGTCTTTGGTATGACCCGACTGTGAGTAGAACTCGCAAGCTCCTGGTCGAGAGGCGGACACGCTAGCCACTAGGCCAACTTGATAAGTTGCTTGGTAAATTGCTTCTGGTTGCTTCAGGGCTTGTGATTTAGCTTAGCCACTTTGATATCACATGCATCATGTCTAATACGTCACACAATAATAGGAAGCGAGTTAAATAACATCTGATGTCTTTCCTGTATTTAAATAGTGATATCTTTTGCATACCGGCATCGCATGATGTCAGTTCTTACTGTGTTTGTTTATGAACTCGATGAAGAGCCCAGATACGCCCTTCTGCCTCAGGGTAAGTTGTAAAGCTGCTGTGTGGATAGAAGGATTCAACCTACAGGCATATTTACATCTTTACATCCTCTTGTATGTGTTGGCTTCGGCCTCTTCGTCTCTTGAGGGATGTAAAGCATCAGTGATCTGTCTCCATCTGGACCTGTCCTGAGCTACGTGTTGGGTTTCACCCCTTGTCAGATCCATCCCTTTTAGTTTGGCTCAGTCATCACGTTTCGCCACCATTTTGTTTTGGGCTGGCTGACCTGGTTTATATTTTCCAGGAGGTGTCCATCTTGGAGCAGTCCATCTGGCTCTTAGTCTTCTTATAGAGTTCTGTATTTGAGATATTTTTAGGCCAGAAGATGTGACATACTTTCCTAAGGCATCCATTATAGAAGATGTCGATCTTATTCATGCCATCTTTTACTACTCGCCAGCATTCCGAGCCATAACAGAGAGAGAACTGGTTCGACAGTGCTGTTGTGAAGTCTGGCCTTTGTTCTATGTATCGTCACACAGCACTGCAAATGTGTGATGTACAACATACCCAGAGCAGCCCAGGGAGCAGTTGGGGGTTAGGTGCCTTGCTCAAGGGCACTTCAGCCATTCCCGCTGGTCCAGAGAATCGAACCGGCAACCTTTTTGGTCCCAAAGCTGCTTCTCTAACCATTAGACCATGGCTTCTCCATGACATACTAAAGTTTGCAAAAGTGCTCACAGGATGTGCTACCCGAGGATCTCGCACTTGGTTATGGAAAAAAAACAAAGAGCCAGCAAACAGCAGTTGCATTGCTGATAGTGTGTGTGTTCGCTATTGCATAAGTTGTGAGATACGATATGAGAGAAGTGCTATCTCACTTAGACTACCGCTGTTGGTGTCAACCACAGCCGGTGGATTTCTCTGTCAGGTTCCTGTTGCTCTGAGAAATGTCAAGCTGGTGAGTAAAAAGGATAAGTCTATAAATAAATAAATAAATAAATAATTTCTTAAGAAAAAAACAAACAATCTAAAATTATACTTCTAGACATCATTTCATATGTAGATGCGTAATTTAACGTTAAATGCCTGTCTTATAATGATTTTCTAATTCCATATTTCACATCACTTCATCTACAGGGCAGAATTTAAAACTACAACTTCAGGAAGACAACACCAAACTGCTTTCTGCACATATTAAAACTGCATGGCTCCGTAGTAAGAGTGCAGGTGCTAAACTGGCCTGCCTGCAGTCCAGGCCTGTATTTCATTTAATGTATATAATGCTGTATAAGTCTGTGTAGTTAGTCATAAAGCTGAAACACTGTGCTGTTAAAGGACTCTGATGATCACATAACTCTCAGAGTTGCTGATTTTACTATAAAAGCCTTTTATTTCACTTACAGGCTTGTTTCACAATCACAGTTGCCTTTTTGAATAACACCAACTAACTCCTGCAGCTAGGTCCAGTACTGTGTATATAATACAAGTTAAGACCAGATATAAACAATATCTCGAAACGCCATCACCTTCTCTGGGCCCGAGCTCTTTTACGATGGACTGAGGTGAAGTGGAAAACTGTCCCGAGGTCTGACAAATCAAAAGTAGAAATTCTTTTTAGAAATCACGGACACCACGTCCTCCAGGCTAAAGAGGAGAGGGACCATCCGGCTTATCAGTGCACAATTCAAAAGCCAGTGTCTGTGATGGTATGACGGGGCATTAGTGCACACGGTAGCTTGTACATCTGGGAAGGCGTCATTAATGCTGAATGATATAAACACCTTTCAGAGCAACATGCTGCCATCCAGACTAAATCTTTTTCAGGGAAGGCCTTCCTTCTTTCAGCAAGACAGTGCCAAACTGCTTTTGCACATATTAAAACTGCATGGCTCCATAGTAAGAGTCGGGGTGCTAAACTGGCCTGCCTGCAGTCCAGACCTGTCTCCCATTTAAAACATTTGGCGCATTATGAAGTGCAAAATATGGCAAAGGAAACCCCGAACTACAGCAACTGGTCTCCTCAGTTCCCAAACGTTTACAGAGCGTTGTTAAAATCAGAGGTGATGCAACACCATGGTAAACACTCCCCTGTCCCAGCTTTTCTGAAACGTGTTGCTGACATTCAAAACGAGCATCTGTTTTTCAAAAAACAATAAAATTTCTCAGTTTCAACATTTGATATGTTGTTTCTGTACTATTTTCAATGAAATATCAGGTTTCCAAGATTTGCAAATCATCACATTGTTTTTGCTTACAGTTTACACAGTGTCCTGACTTTTTTGGAATTGGGGTTGTATGAAGAAAAGAATCTGAGAAAAGCACTGGCGTAGAAAGTCGTTAAGTGTAAATCTGTGAATGCTTTTGGACAAAATGTTTAGTTCATTTTGACCTCCAAAACCTTTGACGGAACTTTAATAAAATGTTAATAAACGAGGCCCAGGCTCATACCAGAGTGTCGAGTGTAGCGTGTAGAGGAACTACCGGATTAGAAAACCACTGATTCAGTTCAAGTGCATGAATGTCTCAGAAACTCTTCACATATACACAATGAGCAACTTAAACGTTTTAAATGGGAGACGGGTCTGGACTACAGGCAGGCCAGTTTAGCACCTGCACTCTTACTACGGAACCATGCAGTTTTAATATGTGCAGGAAGCGGTTTGGCGTTGTCTCAGCAGCTGTGAAGCCATGAACAGGAGGGAAACTTGCATTTCTGCAACCACTTCTGCTTCACAAAGCTGAAATTGGCTGTGAATGGACATGAAACAGAGAGGTGTTGGGCAGTACACTTCCTGTAAGAACATGCTAGAACAGCAGCATCACGTCACTCACGTGATTGAACAGGGAAGAGCTCTGGGCTGGAGCTTCCGGACTGAAACTTTTAAAGTTCACTTTATTATAACTGCTTTATAACCAGTTCATAAATTAAAAATAATCTAAAAGCTTCTACACATCTTACACTCCAGCTGAAATATCAAGAGTTTTTCTTTTCGAACCAGCACGCTATACAGTACAGTGGGACAGACCATAAAGAAGTGTGTATGGAAATTAGGGCATGCCTGAGTGGGCGTGTCCTCAAGACTATAGATGGAAATGTGGGAGTGTCTTTGAGTCTGTGTGTGGAAGGATTTATATCTAATTGTGACAAAACATCTGGAACATTGATGGAATCATGTGGTAAACAAAAAAGAAGTGTTAGTTTGATATTTTAGATTCTTCAGCGTATCCTGCGTTTACCTTGATGACTCTTCCCACACCACTGGCGTTATCTAAACCAGCTTCATCAGGTCGTCACCTGGAATGCCTTTCGTTAACAGGTGTGTCTCATCAAAAATTAATTAGTGGATGAGTTTCTGACCTTCTTAATGCGCCTGAGATCAAACAGTAAATAGTAAATAATACTATAAATAAATCTCCCTATTCCATCCACAACTGTAGTAATCCATATTACATCAAGAACCGCGCAACTAAGTAAAGAGAAACGACGTCCATCGTTACTTTAAGATGTGAAGTGACTTTTTTTTTTAATTAATAAAGACAAACATTGAATGAGAAGGCATGTCCAAACTTTTGACTGGTACTGTATGGACGTGTCCCAAACCACACCCCCTATTCACTATAAACACCAGCACATAGTCACGCATGTTACTGAGAAATCAAAAAATTCTCAGAATGCACAAACACGTATTTAGGGCTTTCCAAGGAACTCTTAAACAATGTGGGTGTGTGTGTGAGCGAGAGAGAGGGTGAGTGTGAGAGAGAGTGAATGTGTGTGTGTATGAGAGAGAGAGAGGATGTGTGTGTGTGTGTGTGTGTGTGTGTGTGTGTGTGTGTGAGAGAGAGAGAGGGTGAGTGTGAGAGAGAGTGAATGTGTGTGTGTGTGTGAGAGAGAGAGAGAGAGAGAGAGAGAGCCTGTGTGTGTGTGTGTGTGTGTGTGTGTGTGTGTGTGTGTGTGTGTGAGAGAGAGAGGCTGTGTGTGTGTGTGTGTGTGTGTGTGTGTGTGTGTGTGTGAGAGAGAGGCTGTGTGTGTGTGAGTGAGAGAGAGAGAGGCTGTGTGTGTGAGGGAGAGAGAGAAGCTGTGTGTGTGTGTGTGTGTGTGTGTGTGTGTGTGTGTGTGTGTGTGTGTGAGAGAGAGGCTGTGTGTGTGTGTGTGTGTGTGAGTGAGTGAGAGAGAGGCTGTGTGTGTGAGTGAGTGAGAGAGAGAGGCTGTGTGTGTGAGGGAGAGAGAGAGGCTGTGTGTGTGTGTGTGAGGGAGAGAGAGAGGGTGTGTGTGTGTGTGTGTGAGAGAGAGAGAGGCTGTGTGTGTGAGAGAGAGAGGCTGTGTGTGTGAGAGAGAGAGGCTGTGTGTGTGTGTGAGGGAGAGAGAGAGGCTGTGTGTGTGTGTGTGAGAGAGGCTGTGTGTGTGAGAGAGAGAGGCTGTGTGTGTGTGTGAGGGAGAGAGAGAGGCTGTGTGTGTGTGTGTGTGTGTGTTTCCTGTGCATTACCAGCTGAAGTTCAGGGTGATGCTGAACCTGTCCGCTCCGTCAGTTTGTTTTTTCCTCATTCCACTCCAGACACACTGCATCATCAGGACTAAAAATACACACATTGTGTGTGTCAGGGTCGGCTGTTTGTTTGCAAATCAAACGAGGCGGATGTGCAGGAAAAGGAGGGAAGGAGAAGGAGGAAGAGCGATAGAGAGATGACTGAGTGTGGGGTCGCCGAGGTCGTCTGTGTTTATTTGAACAGAACTGAAATAACCCCTTTTTTATTCCTCGTGTGGGTTGTGAGATTTATTACGGAATTCTGGGACAAAATATCTCTGTGCAAAAAAGTTAAAATCCACATCATCGTTATATTGATGTTGAATATTTTCGGATATACAGTGTGTGTGTTTAGGGCTGGGCGATATGACCAGGGGATCTATTTCATCTCGCAAAAATAAACAGAACGTTTGACAGTAGTGTGTCTGTAATATAACTTATTCAATATTTAATTTATTGTTTATAGAGTTTGTGTGTGTACAGAGCAGGGGTGGGGAACATCCGGCCTCCAGGCTGTATACGGCCCGTGAGACCGTTTGATCCGGCCCACAAGATGATTTCATAATTACACACACGCACTAAATAAATATATATATACACACATTTTTTTATATATATATATATATATATATATATATATATATATATATATATATATATATATATATATATGTGTGTGTAAAAAGGGATCAGTCTCATAAATTCATTAATCATTAATTCAAGTGTCTAATACTTGTAGTTTATAGCTAAACTATTAAAATCAGTGGAATAACTTAGTGGTGATGTTGCTATAGTTTTAGTGAGTATCGTAGCTCTAATGTAATACGTTTACTCTAGATCTATAACATTCATATAACAACCAAATGGGCGAAGGTAATTAGAATACTTGTTTGGCAGAGGTTGGCACTCAGTGAATGTTGTAGCAACAAACAGGACACAGTTTACTCCAGAGATACCATTTATTGAAATAGCTGACACAAATTAGCAAACTAATACTGATCAGATATAGCAACAATAGCAGCCAAGGGATAATTCAACATAAATGGTGATACAATGTATACAAATAAGAATCAGTAGTGTACATGATGATAACTAAGGCACTAATGGTGATCAGAAGTAATAAGCTATATGCAAGTGTTACAGTGTAGGGGCGAGTGGATGTTAAAATGTGAGAGGGAAATCACGTGTTTGTCTGTGTGAGAGTGTGTGTGTGAGTGTAGGCGTGTGCGTGTGTGTGCACAGTTGCGCACTAACGAGATGAGGAGGAGCTAGGGAGAGAGGGCGTGCGCAGGCGCACGACAAGGAGGAGGGGAGTGAGGCTGTGAATGGAATGCATGAGCCTTTGTGCTAGGCCTCAAAGCCAAACTTCTACTCAACCTGAGCTACTCCTGAAATCCCAGTGTTGAGGGGTGTAGTGCGACAGAGGGAGTTATAAAGAGAGAGAGAGAGAATGCATGCACGATCTAACTAAATACAGATAGTAAACAAAATTAAAGCCGCAAGCGGCCTCGACGGGCCCTCGCGCCAGCGGCCAAGGGGGGCGGGGGCATGCGTCCCCGCGAAATACCTTCCACAGCTTCTTTGGCAAGAGACATTACTCCCACAATGGTGACAAAGCACAGAATTGGACACAGAGTACACGGTGCGCTGAGATGTTGTCATGGACAGAACATTTTATGCCATGGCTTCCCAACCAAATTAATGTATTCACCTCATCAGTCACCAAGCTATAGCTACATAGGATTGTCTTCTGTTAGACATCTATTAGTCTGTATGTAACGCTACAACACTTGCTCCCGACTGCCTACCCATTCCCCACAAGTCATGTGTGTTTAAGGCAACCAAAACAACATACTCCTGGTGCCTCATGATTGTAAACACCTCTCCTGCAACTGCTACAGTGCAATGAGCGCCCCCAGTGGTCCACAAGTCATGTGTGTTTAAGGCAACCAAAACAACATACTCCTGGTGCCTCATGATTGTAAACACCTCTCCTGCAACTGCTACAGCGCAATGAGCGCCCCCAGTGGTGAAAGTTCACCAAATTTGGTATACATGTCAAGGGACCTATGAAGAGTTGTTTTGTAAAGTTTGATCAAGTTTGACCAATCAGAAGCCGAGATATAAACTGTTGCCTGAAAACAGCGCCCCCAGTGGCAAAAGTTCACAAAATTTGGCAAATATGTCAGGTGACCTGTTAAGAGTGTGCGTATCAAGTTTGATCAAGATTGAGAAAATAGAAGATGAGATATTGATTTTTGAAGAATAAATTTTTTGGTTTCTCCCATGTCAGTAGGTGGCGCTATGCTGCACATGAGCGATTATGAGTTGGAAAAATAAGTGTCTACAACAGCAACGTACTATCACAAGGTAGTGGTGTGAAGGAGAAGCATTATGGAATTATTTACCAAAAACCTGTTTTGGAGCAATTGCGTTGGCCAAAAACAGCGCCCCCCATGGACGAAAATTCCCAAAATGAGGTGTACATGACATGGGAGGTTGTAAGAGGGTGGCCGTGAAGTTTGACCAAATTTGAGAAAAGATTGGATTTTTTGCCCAAAAATAGCGCCCCCAGTGGCGAAATATCACAGAAATTGGGTAACATGTCAGATGCCCAATGAGTGATTTGTGTGTGAAGTATGAGCAGTTTTGAGCAATTTGAAGATATGTTATGAATTTTTAAGCATGTAAAATTTTGCATTGAAAATTGAATGACGTATAACTTCTGAACGGTTTATTCTACGTGAAACGTATTTAGGAACTTTTGTAAGCCATGTCTGTAGATGATGTCTATCAATTTTGGTGACATTCCTATGAACGGTCTAGGAGGAGTTGCGCCGTTTTCGTGGCCATGCATTTCGCACAAAAGTGAAATTACCTTACTTCCTGTTGGGCGTGGCTAATGCATTGGCATTAAATTTTTGTCCGGCTTAGAGAGATACATATGCGTACCAAATGGCATGCCACTACTACAAACTACATGGCAACCAGGCACCTTAATGCGGGAGGCCAAAATCACAATGAGTTAGGGGGCGCTATAGAGGCCCTGAGGCCCGCCTGGATCTGGGCTTCTGGTTTTCAGTAGCCGTGGGAGTCTAAGAAAAAGGAGCCAAATGTCGTGCGATGTCGACCATGGCAAGCGCCCCAAAAAGGGTCTTGTAAAGAGTTTGCTTGCCAAGTTTGACAAATCAGAAGCTGCAATATCATTTCTGCCATAACCCGCACCCCCAGGGGCGAAAGTGCACAAAATTTGGCGTATATGTCAGGTGAGCTATGAAGAGTTTGCGTATGAAGTTTGATGACAATTGAGTAAACAGAAGATGAGATATAGATTTTTGAAGAATAAATTTTTTGGTTTTTCCCATGTCAGTAGGTGGCGCTATGCTGTACATGAGTGATTATGAGATGGAAAAATAAGTGTCCACAACAGCAACGCACTATCACAAGGTAGTGGTGTAAAGGAAAAGCATTATGGAATAATTTACCAAAAACCCGTTTTGGAGAAATTGCGTCGGCCAAAAACAGCGCCCCCCATGGACGAAAATTCCCAAAATGTGGTATACATGACATGGGATGTAGTAAGAGGGTGGCCGTGAAGTTTGACCAAATTTGAGGAAAGATTGGATTTTTTGCCCAAAAATAGCGCCCCCAGTGGCGAAATATCACAGAAATTGGGTAACATGTCAGAAGCCCAATGAGTGATTAGCGTGTGAAGTATGAGCAGTGTTGAGCAATTAGAAGATTTGTTATGAATTTTTTAGCATGTAAAATTTTGAAGTGAAAATTGATTGACGTATAACTTCTGAACGGTTTATCCTACGTGAAACGTATTTAGTAACTTTTGTCAGCCATGTCTGTAGATGATGTGTATCAATTTTGGTGACATTCCTATGAACGGTCTAGGAGGAGTTGCGCCGTCTTCGTGGCCATGCATTTCACACAAAAGTGAAATTACCTCACTTCCTGTTGGGCGTGGCTAATGCATTGGCATTACATTTTTGTCCGGCTTAGTGAGATACATATGCGAACCAAATGGCATGCCACTACTACAAACTATATGGCAACCAGGCACCTTAATGCGGGAGGCCAAAATCACAATGACTTAGGGGGCGCTATAGAGGCCCTGAGCCCCGGCCAAGTGTGGGCTTTTGGTTCTGAGTAGCGGTGGCAATTCTCGGAAGTGGCGCCAAATTTCGCGCGTTTTCGCCCATGGCAAGCGCCCCGAAAATGGCCCAACAGCGGAGAAAAATAAAGAAGAAGAATAATAGTGAACTCTTACAAGAACAATAGGGCCTTCGCCCTATAGGGCTCGGGCCCTAATAAATCAAGCAACACGCGGTCTAAGACTGACTTTCATGTGAATCAAAATGCATACAGCGGTGCTTGAAAGTTTGTGAACCCGTTAGAATTTTCTATATTTCTGCATAAATATGACCTAAAACAACATCAGATTTTCACACAAGTCCTAAAAGTAGATAAAGAGAACCCAGTTAAACAAATAAGACAAAAATATTATACTTGGTCATTTATTTACTGAGGAAAATGATCCAATATTACATATCTGTGAGTGGCAAAAGTATGTGAACCTCTAAGATTAGCAGTTAATTTGAAGGTGAAATTAGAGTCAGGTGTTTTCAGTCAATGGGATGACAATCAGGTGTGAGTGGGCACCCTGTTTTATTTAAAGAACAGGGATCTATCAAAGTCTGATCTTCACAACACATGTTTGTGGAAGTGCATCATGGCACGAACAAAGGAGATTTCTGAGGACCTCAGAAAAAGTGTTGTTGATGCTCATCAGGCTGGAAAAGGTTACAAAACCATCTCTAAAGAGTTTGGACTCCACCAATCCACAGACAGACAGATTGTGTACAAATGGAGGAAAGTCAAGACCATTGTTACCCTCCCCAGGAGTGGTTGACCAACAAAGATCACTCCAAGAGCAAGGCGTGTAATAGTCGGTGAGGTCACAAAGGACCCCAGGGTAACTTCTAGCAACTGAAGGCCTCTCTCACATTGGCTAATGTTAATGTTCATGAGTCCACCATCAGGAGACCAAAATAGAACTTTTTGGTTTAAATGAGAAGCGTTATGTTTGGAGAAAGGAAAACGCTGCATTCCAGCATAAGAACCTTATCCCATCTGTGAAACATGGTGGTGGTAGTATCATACTTAGGTCCTGTTTTGCTGCATCTGGGCCAGGACTGCTTGCCATCATTGATGGAACAATGAATTCTGAATTATACCAGCGAATTCTAAAGGAAAATGTCAGGACATCTGTCCATGAACTGAATCTCAAGAGAAGGTGGGTCATGCAGCAAGACAACGACCCTAAGCACACAAGTCGTTCTACCAAAGAATAGTTAAAGAAGAATAAAGTTAATGTTTAAGAATGGCCAAGTCAAAGTCCTGACCTTAATCCAATGGAAATGTTGTGGAAGGACCTGAAGCGAGCAGTTCATGTGAGGAAACCCACCAACATCCCAGAGTTGAAGCTGTTCTGTACGGAGGAACGGGCTAAAATTCCTCCAAGCTGGTGTGCAGGACTGATCAACAGTTACCGCAAACGTTTAGTTGCAGTTATTGCTGCACAAGGGGGTCACACCAGATACTGAAAGCAAAGGTTCACTTACTTTTGCCACTCACAGATATGTAATCTTGGATCCTTTTAGGACTTGTGTGAAAATCTGATGAGGTTTGAGGTCATATTTATGCAGAAATATAGAAAATTCTAAAGGGTTCACAAACTTTCAAGCACCACTTTACATTTAAACCATAAATGAATTCAAATAAACAACACTTCACATTAACTAGCCACAACTAAGACTAACAATTGCCCAGATGCCAGCCTTACTTGAGATCGCTCTTGCTTGGCGACTGAAAGTGCGTCGTCTGTTATCCGAAGATAGCGCAGGTCCAGGAAGAAAACAGTTCTGTTCCTTTCACTTTTGCAGCTCGTCAGCTGAAGATCTTCGGTGTCCCGTCGGTCGTCCGATGATCTGGAAGGAATCTTGTTTGTAGTTCGTCGACGTTGAGAAAGGGAAAAGGGATCCGGTCACCTTTTCTCTTTTGAAATACTGCGTGGGCTGCAGTAACTTACTGGTTCAGTTATTATTACAACTATGCGAAAATCAAATACATTGAATTTTGGCTAAAGGTCCGGTATCAATAGCTCATTCTTTGTTCTCCTGTAGCACCGATGCAACGGCGTCTCTTTCATGCATGGAAACCCACCGCCAGAGAGAAAGAATTTCGATTCCATCGCGGGTTTAAAGCACGGTCATGACGTCACCGTATTTGGTATCCGGTATCATCTCTGTATCCAGTACCATTACAGGGAGTCAGAAGAATGGGCGGAGATAGGACATGGCATCGAGTACAGGGATTGGTGTGTTCAATGCTGTACAGTCGAAAGGGAGATGATGTTTCATATGGCTATGGCTTGGCAGCCCCCCTACATATTTTAAATCTGAAAACACGAGACTGCAATTAATAAAATAGGTGAGTGATTGTCTTTCCGGGCCAAGGTCAGGGTCCTGAACCCCACACAAGCAGAGCGTGGTCATGTGCGGTCACGTCATTTACTGGGCATAGACAGATTGTTTAACAATTTCACCAAAACGCACCATGGCGAGTATGAAGAAGAGAAAGGTAGATGTGGAATGTCGCGCTTTTCAGGAAAAATGGACAAATGATTATTTTTTTGTAGAAGTAAAAAGCAAGCCAGTTTGCTTAGTTTGTGGGGAAGCACTTGCAGTGATGAAAAAGGCTAATCTAGAGCATCATTATAGCACCAAACACGCCAAGCTGGACGAGCTGGAAGGACAAGTGCGTGTGGATAAAATTAATGCTCTTTGGCGGAGTTTGGGCGCCCAACAAGCAACATTCACAAGACCTCAAGGTAACCAAGAAAATGTTACACAGGCTAGTTTTGTGGTAAGTGAGCTAATCGCTAAGAAACTGAAACCACATTCAGAAGGGGAGTTTGTGAAGGAGTGCCTTGTCGCTGCCGCGGAACTGCTCGCACCGGACAAAGTGAAACTTTTCCAAAGTGTCAGTTTGTCTCGAAGAACCATCTCCGATCGGATTACTGACATGGCACAAGACATTGAGAAAACACTGAAGGATACCACGAGGGATTTTCAGTTTTTCTCATTAGCCTGCGACAAGACAACAGACATCATAAATACCGCCCAACTCGCCATTTTTGTGCGTGGGATTACAGCTGAGTTGGATACGCAGGAGGAAATGCTGTCTTTGCAAGCCATGCATGGCACTACCAAAGGTGAGGATTTGTTTGAGCAAGTTGTTTTGGCTATGAACAAATTCGACCTGCAGTTTGACAAGCTAAGTGGACTGGCTACAGACAGAGCCACAGCCATGGTTGGTGCGCAGAAAGGATTGACTGCGTTGGTTAAAAAAAGAAATGAGTCGTCTCAGTCTGGATCCAAATGAGTTGGTTATGTGCCACTGTATCATACACCGAGAGAGCCTGTGTGCACATTCCCTGAAGCTCAATAATGTGATGACTAGTGTTGTTTCCACCATCAACTTCATTAAAAGCAGAGGACTTAACAACCGCCGGTTTAAAGTGTTACTGAGTGAGCTTGAGTCAGAGTATGGAGACCTGGTTTACCATTGTGAGGTGCGGTGGCTGAGTCGTGCAGATATGCTTGCACGCTTCTACAACTTGAGGGAAGAAGTAAAGCAGGTCATGGAGATGAAGGGCAAACCAGTCGTAGCAAGTGGCTGTGTGATTTGGGCTTCATAGTGGACATTACCAAGTACAGTGGTGCTTGAAAGTTTGTGAACCCTTTAGAATTTTCTACATTTCTGAATAAATATGACTTAAAACATCATCAGATTTTCACACAAGTCCTAAAAGTAGATAAAGAGAACCCAGTTAAACAAATGAGACAAAAATATTATACTTGGTCATTTATCGACTGAGGAAAATAATCCAATATTACATATCTTTGAGTGGCAAAAGTATGTGAACCTCTCGGATTAGCAGTTAATTTGAAGGTGAAATTAGAGTCAGGTGTTTTCAATCAATTGGGATGGCAATCAGGTGTGAGTGGGCACCCTGTTTTATTTAAAGAACAGGGATCGATCAAAGTCTGATCTTCACAACACATGTTTGTGGAAATGTATCATGGCACGAACAAAGGAGGTTTCTGAGGACCTCAGAAAAAGCGTTGTTGATGCTCATCAGGCTGGAAAAGGTTACAAAACCATCTGTAAAGAGTTTGGACTCAACCAATCCACAGTCAGACAGATTGTGTACAAATGGAGGAAATTCAAGACCATTGTTACCCTCCCCAGGAGTGGTCGACCAACAACGATCACTCCAAGAGTAAGGCGTGTAATAGTCGGCGAGGTCACAAAGGACCCCAGGGTAACTTCTAAGCAACTGAAGGCCTCTCTCACATTGGCTAATGTTAATGTTCATGAGTCCACCATCAGGAGAACACTGAACAACAGTGGTCTGCATGGCAGAGTTGCAAGGAGAAAGCCACTGCTCTCCAAACAGAACATTGCTGCTTGTCTGCAGTTTGCTAAAGATCATGTGGACAAGCCAGAAGGCTATTGGAAAAAATGTTTTGTGGATGAGACCAAAATAGAATTTTGGTTTAAATGAGAAGCGTTATGTTTGCAGAAAGGAAACCACTGCCTTACAGCATAAGAACCTTATCCCAGCTGTGAAACATGGTGGTGGTAGTGTCATGGTTTGGGCCTGGACAATGTCAGGACATCTGTCCATAAACTGAATCTCAAGAGAAGGTGGGTCATGCAGCAAGACAACGACCCTAAGCACACAAGTCGTTCTACCAAAGAATGGTTAAAGAAGAATAAAGTTAATGTTTTGGAATGGCCAAGTCAAAGTCCTGACCTTAATCCAATGGAAATGTTGTGGAAGGACCTGAAGTGAGCAGTTCATGTGAGGAAACCCACCAACATCCCAGAGTTGAAGCTGTTCTGTACGGAGGAACGGGCTAAAATTCCTCCAGGCTGGTGTGCAGGACTGATCAACAGTTACCGCAAATGTTTAGTTGCAGTTATTGCTGCACAAGGGGGTCACACCAGATACTGAAAGCAAAGGTTCACATACTTTTGCCACTCACGGATATGTAATATTGGGTCATTTTCCTCAATAAATAAATGACCAAGTATAATATTTTTGTCTCATTTCTTTAACTGGGTTCTCTTTATCTACTTTTAGGACTTGTGTGAAAATCTGATGATGTTTTAGGTCATATTTATGCAGAAATATAGAAAATTCTAAAGGGTTCACAAACTTTCAAGTACCACTGTACCTCTCAGAACTGAATGTTAAGCTCCAAGGTCCCAACCAGCTTTTCAGCTCACTGTTTTCAAATGTGAAATCATTTGAAGCTGTGGCAAGTGCAACTGGAAAGGGGAAACTGTGGGTGGTAGAAATGGGCAACTGGACTTGCTTGAAGATTCTTGAAAACGTTTCACCTCTCGTCCAAAAGGCTTCCTCAGTTCTTCCTCAGAACTGACCCTTGCAAAGAATCGGTTCCGCTCAAGACTGACTGACCCAAACCTGGAAAACCAGCTGCAAGTAGCATCGTCATCTGACATCAGACGCCTCGCCAAAGAGAAGCAGTTCCAGCCTTCACATTCGGTCGGCCAGATATAATAATAATAATAATAATAATAATTGGTAAAATATTATTATATCGTAGCATCTTCATTACATAAAATGCTCAAAGTGCTTTACATCAGTCCATATAAAATCAATAAGAACACAAGACTAAAAACAGAGCATTAAAACAATAAGAGGTGGATAAAATCTCATCTCATTCTCATCATCTCTAGCAGCTTTATCCTGTTCTACAGGGTCGCAGGCGAGCTGGAGCCTATCCCAGCTGACTACGGGCGAAAGGCGGGGTACACCCTGGACAAGTCGCCAGGTCATCACAGGGCTGACACATAGACACAGACAACCATTCACACTCACACCTACGGTCAATTTAGAGTCACCAGTTAACCTAACCTGCATGTCTTTGGACTGTGGGGGAAACCAGAGCACCCGGAGGAAACCCACGCGGACACCATGCAAACTCCGCACAGAAAGGCCCTCGCTGGCCACGGGGCTCGAACCCGGACCTTTATTGCTGTGAGGCGACAGCGCTAACCACTACACCACCGTGCCGCCCGAGGTGGATAAAATTTAAAAAGAAAATGGGAAGATTAAAAAGGGATAAAACAAAGTTACACCAATAAAGTTGCTTTATTTGAACAGCATGGAAGAAAGCTAAAATAAATGGGCTGCATCTTCAAATTTTCAGCAGAGGTTATGGGTCAAAAAATTTAGTTTGGCCCCCACAGGATGCTATAAAACTCGAAATGGCCCTTGATAGGAAAAAGGTTCCCCACCCCTGGTATAGAGGATATTACACAGTGGTGCAAAGATATGAAGTTTATCTTTGAGTGGTGAATATTTTCAACACGAAAAGAAACTTCATATCTTCAAGCCAGCGTGTGATTTTTATTATATCGACTCACAAACAAAAAGGTCCCAAATTTATCAAAACAGCTCACTCGCTGATTTCTTCACGAGCGACAGATAGAGATTTGGTTCTCCGTGTCCCGGATGGAGCTCGGATGAAAAATACGACTGGAGTATTTTGGATTTTTATACATAAAAGCAATATCGCACTCGCAGTTGTCTCTTTTCCCACAGGATATAAAAATAATAAATGTATCGTAATCTTTACCAGCGTGTCAGTCCAGGCAGGATCTACAAAGATCACGTGGAGTTATTGCTACTGATCACTTTATAGAAGGTAAAATACAGTGTAGTCCTTAATAATAGATTTGATTGCACACTTCCACGTGGAAAACTAATCCCGTCCGAATCAGGCAGGATATTTTTGAGAATGAATTGATCAAATTTCGTATAGCGGGTCAGATTTCTGTTGGAAACGCTGTTTTGTTTTGTTCATAATCGCGTGCGTATGTTGACGAGCCATAAAGTGCGACGTGCGTTCCCGATGTAGCTCATTTGCATTTCATGACGCTGACCAAATTCCATAAAAGGTCGCGCATACAGGAAGCCGAGAGCACAGAACGAACAGCAGAAGTGGAAGTTATTTTGATTCGTTACTACACCAATAAAAACGTTTAGTAATCTATAATAATAATAATTGAATGCTATATACTCCGTCGTCTGAGGTATTCAGGAGACGCACAGACACTCAGACAGCACAAGTAAGATACAAACGTTTTTCTGGACACACAGGATTTAAATTTCTTGTGTAAGCTCTCGCACGAATGATTTCTGCGTAAATCTGTTCGTATCTATCTGGATAAATGAGGTGAAAGAGAGAGCAGCTGTGAGGAAAAGCCAAGCACTCAGCTAAAAATAAACAAGATGGGGGGGAATCAGAAATGCATTTTACTGTATATTTTGAGATGATGATGGAGGTTAACGTGCGATCGTACGCTGCGACACAACACTCATGGCATCTCTGTTCAACAACAAACCCTTTTTCCTGTTTCACTTATTGTCACAATGAGAGTTAACATTTACACGTGAGATCAATACTGAACCCTCAATCATAAGCACAGTAACAGGGTTTGATTCATCATTACAGGTGGTATAAACTAATCAGACGGAGACTATGTGAGGTTTTACTGATCAGACGGAGACGATGTGAGGTTTTAATGATCACACAGGAACAATGTGAGGTGACGATGATCAGATGGACGATGTGAGGGTTTAATGTTCAGACGGGGACGATGTGAGGTTTTAATGATCAGATGGGGACGATGTGAGGTTTTAATGATCAGACAGGGACGATGTGAGGTTTTAATGATCAGACAGGGACGATGTGAGGTTTTAATGATCAGACAGGAACAATGTGAGGTGACAATGATCAGATGGATGATGTGAGGGTTTAATGATCAGACAGAGACGATGTGAGGTTTTAATGATCAGACAGAGACGATGTGAGGTTTTAATGATCATACAGGAACAATGTGAGGTGACAATGATCAGATGGACGATGTGAGGGTTTAATGTTCAGACGGGGACGGTGTGAGGTTTTAATGATCAGACAGGGACGATGTGAGGTTTTAATTATCAGACAGGGACGATGTGAGGTTTTAATGATCAGAGGGAGACGATGTGAGGTTTTAATGATCAGACAGGGACGATGTGAGGTTTTAATGATCAGACAGGGACGATGTGAGGTTTTAATGATCACACAGGAACAATGTGAGGTGACAATGATCAGATGGATGATGTGAGGGTTTAATGTTCAGACGGGGACGATGTGAGGTTTTAATGATCAGACGGACGGTGTGAGGTTTTAATGATCAGACAGGGACGATGTGAGGTTTTAATTATCAGACAGGGACGATGTGAGGTTTTAATGATCAGAGGGAGACGATGTGAGGTTTTAATGAACAGATGGAGACAATGTGAAGTTTTAACGATCAGACAGGGACGACGTGAGGTTTTAATGATCAGACAGGAACAATGTGAGGTGATAATGATCAGATGGTCGATGTTAGGGTTTAATGATCAGACAGGGACGATGTGAGGTTTTAATGATCAGACAGGGACGATGTGAGGTTTTAATGATCAGATGGATGATGTGAGGTTTGAATGATCAGACAGGGACGATGTGAGGTTTTAATGATCAGATGGATGATGTGAGGTTTGAATGATCAGACAGGGACGATGTGAGGTTTTAATGATCAAACAGGGACGATGTGAGGTTTTAATGATCAGACAAGGGACGATGTGAGGTTTTAATGATCAGACAGGAACAATGTGAGGTGACAATGATCAGATGGACAATGTGAGGGTTTAATGATCAGACAGGGACAATGTGAGGTTTTAATGATCAGACAGGGATGATGTGAGGTGACAATGATCAGATGGATGATGTGAGGGTTTAATGATCAGACAGAGACGATGTGAGGTTTTAATGATCAGATGGATGATGTGAGGTTTGAATGATCAGACAGGGACGATGTGAGGTTTTAATGATCAGACAGGGATGATGTGAGGTGACAATGATCAGATGGATGATGTGAGGGTTTAATGATCAGACAGAGACGATGTGAGGTTTTAATGATCAGACAGAGACGATGTGAGGTTTTAATGATCAGACAGGAACAATGTGAGGTGACAATGATCAGATGGATGATGTGAGGGTTTAATGATCAGACAGAGACGATGTGAGGTTTTAATGATCAGACAGACGATGTGAGGTTTTAATGATCATACAGGAACAATGTGAGGTGACAATGATCAGATGGATGATGTGAGGGTTTAATGATCAGACGGACGATGTGAGGTGATAATGATCAGATGGAGACGATGTGAGGTTTTAATGATCAGACGGAGACGATGTGAGGTTTTACTGATCAGACGGAGACGATGTGAGGTTTTACTGATCAGACGGAGACGATGTGAGGTTTTACCAATCAGCCAGAGACGATGTGAGGTTTTACTGATCAGACGGAGACGATGTGAGGTTTTAATGATAAGACAGGGACAGTGTGAGGTTTTAATGATCAGACAGGGACAGTGTGAGGTTTTAATGATCAGACCGGGACGATGTGAGATTTTAATGATCAGACCGGGACGATGTGAGGTTTTAATGATCAGACGGGGACGATGTGAGGTTTTAATGATCAGACAGGGACGATGTGAGGTTTTAATGATCAGATGGATGATGTGAGGTTTGAATGATCAGACAGGGACGATGTGAGGTGACAATGATCAGATGGACGATGTGAGGGTTTAATGATCAGACGGAGACGATGTGAGGTTTTAATGATCAGACAGGGACGATGTGAGGTTTTAATGATCAGACGGGGACGATGTGAGGTTTTAATGATCAGACAGGGACGATGTGAGGTTTTAATGATCAGATGGATGATGTGAGGTTTTAATGATCAGACAGGGACGATGTGAGGTTTTAATGATCAGACGGGGACGATGTGAGGTTTTAATGATCAGACAGGGACGATGTGAGGTTTTAATGATCAGATGGATGATGTGAGGTTTGAATGATCAGACAGGGACGATGTGAGGTGACAATGATCAGATGGACGATGTGAGGGTTTAATGATCAGACGGAGACGATGTGAGGTTTTAATGATCAGACCGGGACGATGTGAGGTTTTAATGATCAGACGGGGACGATGTGAGGTTTTAATGATCAGACAGGGACGATGTGAGGTTTTAATGATCAGATGGATGATGTGAGGTTTGAATGATCAGACAGGAACAATGTGAGGTGACAATGATCAGATGGACGATGTGAGGGTTTAATGATCAGACGGAGACGATGTGAGGTTTTAATGATCAGACAGGGACGATGTGAGGTTTTACTGATCAGACGGAGACGATGTGAGGTTTTAATGATCAGACAGGGACAGTGTGAGGTTTTAATGATCAGACAGGGACAGTGTGAGGTTTTAATGATCAGACCGGACGATGTGAGGTTTTAATGATCAGACGGGGACGATGTGAGGTTTTAATGATCAGACGGAGACGATGTGAGGTTTTAATGATCAGACGAAGACGATGTGAAGTTTTAATGATCAGACAGGGACGATGTGAGGTTTTAATGATCAGACAGGGACAATGTGAGGTTTTAATGATCAGACAGACGATGTGAGGTGATGATCAGACGGAGACGATGTGAGGTTTTAATGATCAGACAGGAACAATGTGAGGTGACAATGATCAGATGGACGATGTGAGGGTTTAATGATCAGACGGAGACGATGTGAGGTTTTAATGATCAGACAGGGACGATGTGAGGTTTTAATGATCAGACGGAGACGATGTGAGGTTTTAATGATCAGACAGGGACAGTGTGAGGTTTTAATGATCAGACAGGGACGATGTGAGGTTTTAATGATCAGACAGATGATGTGAGGTGACAATGATCAGATGGATGATGTGAGGGTTTAATGATCAGATGGAGACGATGTGAGGTTTTAATGATCAGACAGGAACAATGTGAGGTGACAATGATCAGATGGACGATGTGAGGGTTTAATGATCAGCCGGAGACGATGTGAGGTTTTAATGATCAGACAGGGACGATGTGAGGTTTTACTGATCAGACGGAGACGATGTGAGGTTTTAATGATCAGACAGGGACAGTGTGAGGTTTTAATGATCAGACAGGGACAGTGTGAGGTTTTAATGATCAGACCGGACGATGTGAGGTTTTAATGATCAGACGGGGACGATGTGAGGTTTTAATGATCAGACGGAGACGATGTGAGGTTTTAATGATCAGACGGAGACGATGTGAAGTTTTAATGATCAGACAGGGACGATGTGAGGTTTTAATGATCAGACAGGGACAATGTGAGGTTTTAATGATCAGACAGACGATGTGAGGTGATGATCAGACGGAGACGATGTGAGGTTTTAATGATCAGACAGGGACGATGTGAGGTTTTAATGATCAGACAGACGATGTGAGGTGACAATGATCAGATGGATGATGTGAGGGTTTAATGATCAGATGGAGACGATGTGAGGTTTTAATGATCAGACAGGGACGATGTGAGGTGACAATGATCAGATGGACGATGTGAGGGTTTAATGATCAGACGGAGACGATGTGAGGTTTTAATGATCAGACAGGGACGATGTGAGGTTTTAATGATCAGACAGACGATGTGAGGTGACAATGATCAGATGGACGATGTGAGGGTTTAATGATCAGATGGAGACGATGTGAGGTTTTAATGATCAGACAGGGACGATGTGAGGTTTTAATGATCAGACAGACGATGTGAGGTGATAATGATCAGACGGAGACGATGTGAGGTTTTAATGATCAGACGGAGACGATGTGAGGTTTTACTGATCAGACGGAGACGATGTGAGGTTTTAATGATCAGACAGGGACAGTGTGAGGTTTTAATGATCAGACCGGGACGATGTGAGGTTTTAATGATCAGACGGGGACGATGTGAGGTTTTAATGATCAGACGGAGACGATGTGAGGTTTTAATGATCAGACAGGGACGAAGTGAGGTTTTAATGATCAGACAGGGAAGATGTGAGGTTTTAATGATCAGACAGGGACGATGTGAGGTTTTAATGATCAGACAGGGACGATGTGAGGTTTTAATGATCCGACAGGGACGAAGTGAGGTTTTAATGATCAGACAGGGATGAAGTGAGGTTTTAATGATCAGACAGGGACGGTGTGAGGTTTTAATGATCAGACAGGGACAGTGTGAGGTTTTAATGATCAGACAGGGACAGTGTGAGATTTTAATGATCAGACGGAGACGATGTGAGGTTTTAATGATCAGACAGGGAAGATGTAAGGTTTTAATGATCAGACAGGGACGATGTGAGGTTTTAATGATCCGACAGGGACGAAGTGAGGTTTTAATGATCAGACAGGGATGAAGTGAGGTTTTAATGATCAGACAGGGACAGTGTGAGGTTTTAATGATCAGACAGGGACAGTGTGAGATTTTAATGATCAGACGGAGACGATGTGAGGTTTTAATGATCAGACAGGGACGGTGTGAGGTTTTAATGATCAGACAGGGACAGTGTGAGGTTTTAATGATCAGACAGGGACAGTGTGAGATTTTAATGATCAGACGGAGACGATGTGAGGTTTTAATGATCAGACAGGGCCGATGTGAGGTTTTAATGATCAGACAGGGCCGATGTGAGGTTTTAATGATCAGACAGGGACGATGTGAGGTTTTAATGATCAGACAGGAACGATGTGAGGTTTTAATTATCAGACAGGGATGATGTGAGGTTTTAATGATCAGACAGGGACAGTGTGAGGTTTTAATGATCAGACAGGGTCAGTGTGAGGTTTTAATGATCAGACAGGGTCAGTGTTAGGTTTTAATGATCAGACAGGGACAATGTGAGGTTTTAATTATCAGACAGGGACGATGTGAGGTTTTAATGATCAGACAGGGACAGTGTGAGGTTTTAATGATCAGACAGGGACAATGTGAGGTTTTAATGATCAGACAGGGACGATGTGAGGTTTTAATGATCAGACGGAGACGATGTGAGGTTTTAATGATCCGACAGGGACGAAGTGAGGTTTTAATGATCAGACAGGGATGAAGTGAGGTTTTAATGATCAGACAGGGACGGTGTGAGGTTTTAATGATCAGACAGGGACAGTGTGAGGTTTTAATGATCAGACAGGGACAGTGTGAGATTTTAATGATCAGACGGAGACGATGTGAGGTTTTAATGATCAGACAGGGCCGATGTGAGGTTTTAATGATCAGACAGGGCCGATGTGAGGTTTTAATGATCAGACAGGGACGATGTGAGGTTTTAATGATCAGACAGGAACGATGTGAGGTTTTAATTATCAGACAGGGATGATGTGAGGTTTTAATGATCAGACAGGGACAGTGTGAGGTTTTAATGATCAGACAGGGTCAGTGTGAGGTTTTAATGATCAGACAGGGTCAGTGTGAGGTTTTAATGATCAGACAGGGACAATGTGAGGTTTTAATTATCAGACAGGGACGATGTGAGGTTTTAATGATCAGACAGGGACAGTGTGAGGTTTTAATGATCAGACAGGGACAATGTGAGGTTTTAATGATCAGACAGGGACGATGTGAGGTTTTAATGATCAGACGGAGACGATGTGAGGTTTTAATGATCAGACAGGGAAGATGTAAGGTTTTAATGATCAGACAGGGACGATGTGAGGTTTTAATGATCCGACAGGGACGAAGTGAGGTTTTAATGATCAGACAGGGACAATGTGAGGTTTTAATTATCAGACAGGGACGATGTGAGGTTTTAATGATCAGACAGGGACAGTGTGAGGTTTTAATGATCAGACAGGGACAATGTGAGGTTTTAATGATCAGACAGGGACGATGTGAGGTTTTAATGATCAGACGGAGACGATGTGAGGTTTTAATGATCAGACAGGGAAGATGTAAGGTTTTAATGATCAGACAGGGACGATGTGAGGTTTTAATGATCCGACAGGGACGAAGTGAGGTTTTAATGATCAGACAGGGATGAAGTGAGGTTTTAATGATCAGACAGGGACGGTGTGAGGTTTTAATGATCAGACAGGGACAGTGTGAGGTTTTAATGATCAGACAGGGACAGTGTGAGATTTTAATGATCAGACGGAGACGATGTGAGGTTTTAATGATCAGACAGGGCCGATGTGAGGTTTTAATGATCAGACAGGGACGATGTGAGGTTTTAATGATCAGACAGGAACAATGTGAGGTTTTAATTATCAGACAGGGATGATGTGAGGTTTTAATGATCAGACAGGGACAGTGTGAGGTTTTAATGATCAGACAGGGTCAGTGTGAGGTTTTAATGATCAGACAGGGTCAGTGTGAGGTTTTAATGATCAGACAGGGTCAGTGTGAGGTTTTAATGATCAGACAGGGTCAGTGTGAGGTTTTAATGATCAGACAGGGACAATGTGAGGTTTTAATTATCAGACAGGGACGATGTGAGGTTTTAATGATCAGACAGGGACAGTGTGAGGTTTTAATGATCAGACAGGGACAATGTGAGGTTTTAATGATCAGACAGGGACGATGTGAGGTTTCAATGATCAGACGGAGACGATGTGAGGTTTTAATGATCAGACAGGGACGATGTGAAGTTTTAATGATCAGAGAGGGACAATGTGAGGTATTAATGATCAGACAGGGACGATGTGAGGTTTTAATGATCAGACGGAGACTATGTGAGGTTTTAATGATCAGACGAAGACGATGTGAGGTTTTAATGATCAGACGGGGACGATGTGAGGTTTTAATGATCAGAGGGGGACGATGTGAGGTTTTAATGATCAGACGGGAACAATGTGAGGTTTTAATGATCAGACAGGGACGATGTGAGGTTTTAATGATCAGACAGGGACGATGTGAGGTTTTAATTATCAGACAGGGACGATGTGAGGTTTTAATGATCAGACAGAGACTATGTGAGGTTTTAATGATCAGACGAAGACGATGTGAGGTTTTAATGATCAGACGGGGACGATGTGAGGTTTTAATGATCAGAGGGGGACGATGTGAGGTTTTAATGATCAGACAGGAACGATGTGAGGTTTTAATGATCAGACAGGGACGATGTGAGGTTTTAATGATCAGACGGAGACTATGTGAGGTTTTAATGATCAGACGGAGACGATGTGAGGTTTTAATGATCAGACGGGGACGATGTGAGGTTTTAATGATCAGACGGGGACGATGTGAGGTTTTAATGGTCAGACGGGGACGATCTGAGGTTTTAATGATCAGACGGGTACAATGTGAGGTTTTAATGATCAGACGGGGAAGATGTGAGGTTATCAGATGGACGATGTGAGGTGATGATCAGACAGGGACGATGTGAGGTTTTAATGATCAGATGGGGACGATGAGGTTTTAATGATCAGACGGGGACGATGTGAGGTTTTAATGATCAGACAGGGACGATGTGAGGTTTTAATGGTCAGACGGGGACGATGTGAGGTTTTAATGATCAGACGGGTACAATGTGAGGTTTTAATGATCAGACGGGGAAGATGTGAGGTTATCAGATGGACGATGTGAGGTGATGATCAGACGGGGACGATGTGAGGTTTTAATGATCAGATGGGGACGATGTGAGGTTTTAATGATCAGATGGGGACGATATGAGGTTTTAATGATCAGACGGGGACGATGTGAGGTTATCAGATGGACGATGTGAGGTGATAATGATCAGATGGAGACGATGTGAGGTTTTAATGATCAGACAGGGACGATGTGTGGTAATAATGAACGGCTGATTCACTCAGAATGCTGTAAATAGCAAGTATCAGAATAATGTCGTGTGTGCGTCACACAGCTGTGTGTCTTGCTCCTGCTGGACAGTTGGTATTGTCTGGGTCAGCCTTCAGAGTGATGGGTGGAATTTCCAGGCTTAGAGTGTGTGTGTGTGTGTGTGTGTGTGTGTGTGTGTGTGTGTGTGTGTGTGTGCGCGCGCGCACATGTTCGTTGGAAGGCAGATAAAAGATATGCTAATTGTGTAACGAACACAAACAGTACTGAAGAATAGTCGCCTTTCTCACACACACACACTGTTCAGTTCCCTGCAGTGTAACAGTGGTAACGGATAAACACAGCTTTAACATAATTATGGTGACTTTAACCTTTTAAAGTTATCTGTGCCCTGTATATGAAGGACTGTAACTCATAACACGTTATAGGCGAGATATTCTACATGAGAAATAAAAGAATAATACAAACATTTATAATCTGGGCTGGCTATCAGGCCACATTCTTAATTTGATGATGAGGCCACACCTCCTTCCCTGAGACTGACAGATACAGAGGCCACACCTCCTTCCCTGAGACTGACAGATACAGAGGCCACACCTCCTTCCCTGAGACTGACAGATACAGAGGCCACACCTCCTTCCCTGAGACTGACAGACACAGAGGCCACACCTCCTTCCCTGAGACTGACAGATACAGAGGCCATACCTCCTTCCCTGAGACTGACAGACACAGAGGCCACACCTCCTTCCCTGAGACTGACAGATACAGAGGCCATACCTCCTTCCCTGAGACTGACAGACACAGAGGCCACACCTCCTTCCCTGAGACTGACAGATACAGAGGCCATACCTCCTTCCCTGAGACTGACTGACACAGAGGCCACACCTCCTTCCCTGAGACTGACAGATACAGAGGCCATACCTCCTTCCCTGAGACTGACTGACACAGAGGCCACACCTCCTTCCCTGAGACTGACGGATACAGAGGCCACACCTCCTTCCCTGAGACTGACGGATACAGAGGCCACACCTCCTTCCCTGAGACTGACGGACACAGAGGATGGCAGACCTGCAGCCGGTTTCACTAAAGTAGTTTAGACTGGTCTATGGGTTAAGATTGGTCTTAAGTTTCTTTATAGACCAGTCTAATGCAAGTAAGACAGTTTCACAAAAGTTAAGACTAATTTTTTAAGTCTAATTTTAGGCTTAAAAAGTAAGACACCCTCCCCCCAGTCTAATATGGGTCTAAGAAAGCTTGAAATGTTAACGCAGTGAAGTACATTGCAAGTATGTAATACACAAATTTAGGCTATTATAATCTAACTATAAAGTATTCAATCAAGAACAAACAGTGTAATGCCAGCTTATTCATTTTATTACTTATAAATAATATAAATATATCAATTCATTTATGCATATAATTACATCACCACTCATCACTTATCTCTCTCTCTCTCTCATACACTCTCACACACACACATTACTACATCACTCCTCCATCTGCGCGAGTCTCTTCAATTTAAGTTGCAGTCTTTCCTTTTCGAGCTGCAAGACCTCAGTCTCCAGAAGGAGTTTTTTCTCCTCCAGATGAAGGTTGTTGTATTGCTTGTCAAGCACCATGGCCATGGTGGTGGTTCTGGTGGTGGTGGCAGATGTCTGGGAGTCCTCCACAACCGGTTCAGGGATCAAGGAAACTTTAAAAAAAAATCAGACCAAGGTTTTCATTATTAGAAACTGTAGTCACACCACAACATAGTATTTAGGTCAGCTTGTTCCAAACGTCTTTCTTTACGTGAACTACCTACTGTAGCAGAATTTAAATCTATGTTGGTCAAACCAACGACTGTAGAGTCTATGGGTCAAACCTATGTTCCATCGTTTAGTAACAGACCTTGGTATCAACCGAGTGGAATAGCTATTTCGCCATCGCAAGGTAACTGTAGCTTAGCTCAGTGCTGTGGGAACATAATCTCCCCTACTGTTTATGCTGAAATGACAATAAAACCCCACTTGACAACGTCTATAACTTAAACAAGACTCTACCTGTAATTTCCTCCTGATCGGTAGGCTCTTCGTGTAGTGTCACATCCGCGCAGGTACTGGGTGATGACAACTCCGAGGGTGAAGGAGCCTCAGCTTCAACGTTGCTAGGGGAGTTGCTGCTGGGTCTGGCGAAGCCGGTTACTCCGCTCTCCTTTCACTCCCCAGAATAAGGGCGACTCGGCGCCATAAATGTTGATGACCATTTCGGTGGTTACTTTTAGTTTCCGTTTCTGCACGGCAGCATCTCTTCTCGCAGATGGATTAACGCTATTCACAGACGACGTTATTTTTCCCACACTTCATGTTTTTTCTTATTGCTACATTCTTCGCTGAATTTGCCTAATAAAACGTCTTTGTAGGAATTAAATTCCTCTAATATAGCCAGATTTTCCGAGTGGCTAAACGGCACTGAACGACCACTGTCCGCCATTTTTTTTGTTTTGAAAAGAGTCTGAAAATACCCACAATCCTTTGCAGCATAGTACGACTTAAGATAGTCGGAGTCTTAACTGCTTTGTGCAACAGTATTTGTCAGACGTCTATGCTAAGCCCGACTATACCCGCTGTCTAAGTTAAAGTCATAGTCTAACTTAGTGAAACCGGCTGCTGGTTTGCCGCTGCACTACTGTCAGAACTGCTGTTATAGAATATTAATCAACACATTCCAGCCAATCAGAATGCACAATCCTGGAGCTGCGTGCGTGTGTACGTACTCTACCATTTTCATTCATGTGCTCCAGAAACTTCTCTCTCTCTCTCTCTCGTGCTCACTCACACCGATAGTCAGTCTCTCTCTCTGATAGTCAGTCTGTCTGTCTGTCTCTCTCTCTCTGATAGTCAGTCTGTCTCTCTCTCTCTCTCTCTGATAGTCAGTCTGTCTGTCTCTCTCTCTCTCTGATAGTCAGTCTGTCTGTCTCTCTCTCTCTCTCTCTCTGATAGTCTGTCTCTCTCTCTCCGATAGTCTGTCTCTCTCTCTCCGATAGTCAGTCTCTCTCTCTCTGATAGTCAGTCTCTCTCTCTCCGATAGTCAGTCTCTCTCTCTCTCCGATAGTCAGTCTCTCTCTCTGATAGTCAGTCTGTCTGTCTCTCTCTCTCTCTCTGATAGTCAGTCTCTCTCCGATAGTCAGTCTCTCTCTCTCTCTGATAGTCAGTCTCTCTCTCTCTGATAGTCAGTCTCGCTCTCACTCCGATAGTCAGTCTCTCTCTATCTCGCTCTGATAGTCAGTCTCTCTCGCTCCGATAGTCAGTCTCTCTTTCTCTCCGATAGTCAGTCTCTCTCTCCGATAGTCAGTCTCTCTCTCCGATAGTCAGTCTCTCTCTCCGATAGTCAGTCTCTCTCTCCGATAGTCAGTCTCTCTCTCCGATAGTCAGTCTCTCTCTCTCTCTGATAGTCAGTCTCTCTCTCTCACTCCGATAGTCAGTCTCTCTCTCTCACTCCGATAGTCAGTCTCTCTCGCTCTGATAGTCAGTCTCTCTCTCTCGCTCCGATAGTTAGTCTCTCTCGCTCCGATAGTTAGTCTCTCTCGCTCCGATAGTTAGTCTCTCTCGCTCCGATAGTCAGTCTCTCTCTCTGATAGTCAGTCTGTCTGTCTGTCTCTCTCTCTCTGATAGTCAGTCTGTCTCTCTCTCTCTCTCTCTGATAGTCAGTCTGTCTGTCTCTCTCTCTCTCTGATAGTCAGTCTGTCTGTCTCTCTCTCTCTCTGATAGTCTGTCTGTCTCTCTCTCTCTCTCTCTCTGATAGTCTGTCTCTCTCTCTCTCCGATAGTCTGTCTCTCTCTCTCTCGCTCTGACAGTCAGTCTCTCTCTCTCGCTCTGACAGTCAGTCTCTCTCTCTCTCTCGTGCGCGCGCTCTGATAGTCTCTCTCTCTCGCTCCAATAGTCGGTCTCTCTCTCTCTCTTGCTCTGATAGTTAGTCTCTCTCTCGCTCCGATAGTCAGTCTCTCTCTCTCGCTCCGATAGTCAGTCTCTCTCTCTCTCTCTCTCTCTCTCTGGCTCCGATAGTCAGTCTCTCTCGCTCCGATAGTCAGTCTCTCTCGCTCCGATAGTCAGTGTCTCTCTCTCGCTCCGATAGTCAGTCTCTCTCTCTGTCGCTCCGATAGTCAGTCTCTCTCTCTGTCGCTCCGATAGTCAGTCTCTCTCTCTCTCTCGCTCCGATAGTCAGTCTCTCTCTCTCTCGCTCCGATAGTCAGTCTCTCTCTCTCTCGCTCCGATAGTCAGTCTCTCTCTCTCTCGCTCTGATAGTTAGTCTCTCTCTCTCTCGCTCCGATAGTCAGTCTCTCTCTCTCTCTCTCGCTCCGATAGTCAGTCTCTCTCTCTCTCTCGCTCCGATAGTCAGTCTCTCTCTCTCTCTCGCTCCGATAGTCAGTCAGTCTCTCTCTCTCGCTCCGATAGTCAGTCTCTCTCTCTCTCTCGCTCCGATAGTCAGTCTCTCTCTCTCTCTCGCTCCGATAGTCAGTCTCTCTCTCTCTCTCGCTCCGATAGTCAGTCTCTCTCTCGCTCCGATAGTCAGTCTCTCTCTCTCTCTCGCTCCGATAGTCAGTCTCTCTCTCTCTCTCGCTCCGATAGTCAGTCTCTCTCTCTCTCTCGCTCCGATAGTCAGTCTCTCTCTCTCGCTCCGATAGTCAGTCTCTCTCTCTCGCTCCGATAGTCAGTCTCTCTCTCTCTCTCGCTTCGATAGTCAGTCTCTCTCTCTCTCTCGCTCCGATAGTCAGTCTCTCTCTCTCTCTCGCTCCGATAGTCAGTCTCTCTCTCTCTCTCTCGCTCCGATAGTCAGTCTCTCTCTCTCTCTCGCTCCGATAGTCAGTCTCTCTCTCTCTCTCGCTCCGATAGTCAGTCTCTCTCTCTCTCTCGCTCCGATAGTCAGTCTCTCTCTCTCTCTCGCTCCGATAGTCAGTCTCTCTCTCTCTCTCGCTCCGATAGTCAGTCTCTCTCTCTCTCTCGCTCCGATAGTCAGTCTCTCTCTCTCTCTCGCTCCGATAGTCAGTCTCTCTCTCTCTCTCGCTCCGATAGTCAGTCTCTCTCTCTCTCTCGCTCCGATAGTCAGTCTCTCTCTCTCGCTCCGATAGTCAGTCTCTCTCTCTCTCGCTCCGATAGTCAGTCTCTCTCTCTCTCTCGCTCCGATAGTCAGTCTCTCTCTCTCTCTCGCTCCGATAGTCAGTCTCTCTCTCTCGCTCCGATAGTCAGTCTCTCTCTCTCTCTCGCTCCGATAGTCAGTCTCTCTCTCTCGCTCCGATAGTCAGTCTCTCTCTCTCGCTCCGATAGTCAGTCTCTCTCTCTCGCTCCGATAGTCAGTCTCTCTCTCTCGCTCCGATAGTCAGTCTCTCTCTCTCGCTCCGATAGTCAGTCTCTCTCTCTCGCTCCGATAGTCAGTCTCTCTCTCTCGCTCCGATAGTCAGTCTCTCTCTCTCGCTCCGATAGTCAGTCTCTCTCTCTCGCTCCGATAGTCAGTCTCTCTCTCTCGCTCCGATAGTCAGTCTCTCTCTCTCGCTCCGATAGTCAGTCTCTCTCTCTCGCTCCGATAGTCAGTCTCTCTCTCTCGCTCCGATAGTCAGTCTCTCTCTCTCGCTCCGATAGTCAGTCTCTCTCTCTCGCTCCGATAGTCAGTCTCTCTCTCTCGCTCCGATAGTCAGTCTCTCTCTCTCGCTCCGATAGTCAGTCTCTCTCTCTCGCTCCGATAGTCAGTCTCTCTCTCTCGCTCCGATAGTCAGTCTCTCTCTCTCGCTCCGATAGTCAGTCTCTCTCTCTCGCTCCGATAGTCAGTCTCTCTCTCTCGCTCCGATAGTCAGTCTCTCTCTCTCGCTCCGATAGTCAGTCTCTCTCTCTCGCTCCGATAGTCAGTCTCTCTCTCTCGCTCTGATAGTCAGTCTCTCTCTCTCGCTCCGATAGTCAGTCTCTCTCTCTCGCTCCGATAGTCAGTCTCTCTCTCTCGCTCCGATAGTCAGTCTCTCTCTCTCGCTCCGATAGTCAGTCTCTCTCTCTCGCTCCGATAGTCAGTCTCTCTCTCTCGCTCCGATAGTCAGTCTCTCTCTCTCGCTCCGATAGTCAGTCTCTCTCTCTCGCTCCGATAGTCAGTCTCTCTCTCTCTCTCTCTCTCTCTCTCTGGCTCCGATAGTCAGTCTCTCTCGCTCCGATAGTCAGTCTCGCGCTCTCGCTCCGATAGTCTCTCTCTCGCTCCGATAGTCAGTCTGTCTCTCGCTCCGATAGTCAGTCTCTCTCTCGCTCCGATAGTCAGTCTCTCTCTCGCTCCGATAGTCAGTCTCTCTCTCGCTCCGATAGTCAGTCTCTCTCTCGCTCCGATAGTCAGTCTCTCTCTCGCTCCGATAGTCAGTCTCTCTCTCGCTCCGATAGTCAGTCTCTCTCTCGCTCCGATAGTCAGTCTCTCTCTCGCTCCGATAGTCAGTCTCTCTCTCGCTCCGATAGTCAGTCTCTCTCTCGCTCCGATAGTCAGTCTCTCTCTCGCTCCGATAGTCAGTCTCTCTCTCGCTCCGATAGTCAGTCTCTCTCTCGCTCCGATAGTCAGTCTCTCTCTCGCTCCGATAGTCAGTCTCTCTCTCGCTCCGATAGTCAGTCTCTCTCTCGCTCCGATAGTCAGTCTCTCTCTCGCTCCGATAGTCAGTCTCTCTCTCGCTCCGATAGTCAGTCTCTCTCTCGCTCCGATAGTCAGTCTCTCTCTCGCTCCGATAGTCAGTCTCTCTCTCGCTCCGATAGTCAGTCTCTCTCTCGCTCCGATAGTCAGTCTCTCTCTCGCTCCGATAGTCAGTCTCTCTCTCGCTCCGATAGTCAGTCTCTCTCTCGCTCCGATAGTCAGTCTCTCTCTCGCTCCGATAGTCAGTCTCTCTCTCGCTCCGATAGTCAGTCTCTCTCTCGCTCCGATAGTCAGTCTCTCTCGCGCGCCGATAGTCAGTCTCTCTCTCGCGCCGATAGTCAGTCTCTCTCTCGCTCCGATAGTCAGTCTCTCTCTCGCTCCGATAGTCAGTCTCTCTCTCGCTCCGATAGTCAGTCTCTCTCTCGCTCCGATAGTCAGTCTCTCTCTCGCTCCGATAGTCAGTCTCTCTCTCGCTCCGATAGTCAGTCTCTCTCTCGCTCCGATAGTCAGTCTCTCTCTCGCTCCGATAGTCAGTCTCTCTCTTTCTCGCTCCGATAGTCAGTCTCTCTCTTTCTCGCTCCGATAGTCAGTCTCTCTCTTTCTCGCTCCGATAGTCAGTCTCTCTCTTTCTCGCTCCGATAGTCAGTCTCTCTCTCACTCCAGGAAGGAAACGTTTCCTTCACTCATTAAGTGGTGGGAGGTAGGAAAGGCCCAAATTAGAGTTTTGCCAGCTGTACTCCTCTAATTCCACAGCTAAAATCCAGAGAACTGTCCAGAAACTGGAAGAGGAAATAAGTAGGGGTGTGTTCAAAATATCGATACGGGGATACATCGTCGCGGGCCTCTTCACGATACACGCATCGATACAGAGGCGTCAGTATCGATATTTCACGTGCAACAAACAATTAGTTTATCAAGTTTCTGAAAACTGCATCTGACAACTGCTCCTTGTTATGCAATGCGCATTTCGACCACACAAGGCGGTAGCGCCGTAAGCAGCAGCGCTGCTAACAGTAGAAGAAGTGAACACACACACAACACACAAAATGGACGAAGACGGTGAAGAGAGAATATTTTCGCCCCCAGCCAAATTCAAGGCACGGATTTGGGAGCATTTTGGATTTACCAAACAACAGGTAAAGGCGGACCTGGACATGACACACGCAGTATGCAAACACTGCCGAATGAAAGTTAAGTACTGTGGCAATACTACAAATCTGCACCTCCACATGACCCGACATCACGCTAGTATTTCGCAAGTAAAGGATGCTAGTGGTAGCACAACGACACAAGCAAATCTGACGGCGGGGTTTCAGACGAAATTTCCCCCATCACCACCAAAGGCTCAAAAAATCACTGCAGCACTATTATCCTACATATGCAAAGACTTGCGTCCGTATAGCTCAGTTGAAAGCGAAGGCTTCCGAGAACTAATTGAGGAACGTGAACCACGCTACACTATACCGACTCGTCGCTTCATAACAGAAACCGCTGTGCCTCGCTTGTATGCTGAGGTAAAGCAACACGTAATCGAATGTTTTTAATGTTTTAAGTTTACTTTTTTCAAAGGCAGCTTTATTTCTGCACTACAGCCTTGTTAAGGTCATGTTTTACATGCACTACAGTGTAACTGTTGCTCTACAGCAAAATAAATAACATTTGGGTATACATATGCCTGTTTTCTTAATGTATGTTAAGTAATGTAAAATATCGGGATACGTATCGCCTTGAAGACCATGTATCGGGATGCACATGTATCGCAATACGTATCGTATCATATCGTGACCCCTGTATCGTGATGTGTATCGTATCGCGAGGTTGTTGGCAATACCCACCCCTAGAAATAAGAGACTTGGAAAAAAATTTCTTCACCTCACAAGCTGATCAACAAAAAAATGATGGGTTAATTTTTAAAAGGCAGGAACTCAACTCCTTTCTGCAGGACAGAGCTAAAGGAGTACTAGTCCGAGCACGTTTTACTAGACTCCAAGACATGGATGCACCAACGTCTTTCTTTAACCTGGAGAAATCTGCTGTTCGGAGGAAACAAAAGGTCTGTCTTCGTCGTTCTGATGGAAACATCACTACAGACCCAGCCGAGATGAGGAAGCTCACAGTGGAGTTTTACCGGTATACAGATTTATTCAGCGCATGCAGTTGTGACATGGACTGTGCTGCAGAGCTTCTGCAGGGGCTTCCTCAACTGAACTTAGAAGACCAGAACACTGAACGCAGAAATCGTTTTAGATGAGCTGACTGCTGCGGTGTCCCAGATGGCACCAGGCAAGGCTCCAGGACTAGATGGTCTTCCTTCGGACTTTTTTAAGCACTTCTGGACAATACTGGGACGGGACCTTTTGGCTGTTTTTTAAAGAGTGTTTTTAAAAAGGGAGCCTTCCGGCTTCCTGTAGGCGAGCAGTTCTTTCACTGCTGCCCAAGAAGGGAGACCGAGCTCTTTTAAAGAACTGGAGACCTGTAGCTCTGTTATGTATGGACTATAAGATCCTCTCCAAGGTTTTATCAAATATAACCCCGATTCCAAAAAAGTTGGGACAAAGTACAAATTGTAAATAAAAACGGAATGCAATAATTTACAAATCTCAAAAACTGATATTGTATTCACAATAGAACATAGACAACAAATCAGATGTCGAAAGTGAGACATTTTGAAATTTCATGCCAAATATTGGCTCATTTGAAATTTCATGACAGCAACACATCTCAAAAAAGTTGGGACAGGGGCAATAAGAGGCTGGAAAAGTTAAAGGTACAAAAAAGGAACAGCTGGAGGACCAAATTGCAACTCATTAGGTCAATTGGCAATAGGTCATTAACATGACTGGGTATAAAAAGAGCATCTTGGAGTGGCAGCGGCTCTCAGAAGTAAAGATGGGAAGAGGATCACCAATCCCCCTAATTCTGCACCGACAAATAGTGGAGCAATATCAGAAAGGAGTTCAACAGTGTAAAATTGGAAAGAGTTTGAACATATCATCATCTACAGTGCATAATATCATCAAAAGATTCAGAGAATCTGGAAGAATCTCTGTGCGTAAGGGTCAAGGCCGGAAAACCATACTGGGTGCCCGTGATCTTCGGGCCCTTAGACGGCACTGCATCACATACAGGCATGCTTCTGTATTGGAAATCACAAAATGGGCTCAGGAATATTTCCAGAGAACATTATCTGTGAACACAATTCACCGTGCCATCCGCCGTTGCCAGCTAAAACTCTATAGTTCAAAGAAGAAGCCGTATCTAAACACGATCCAGAAGCGCAGACGTCTTCTCTGGGCCAAGGCTCATTTAAAATGGACTGTGGCAAAGTGGAAAACTGTTCTGTGGTCAGACGAATCAAAATTTGAAGTTCTTTATGGAAATCAGGGACGTCGTGTCATTCGGACTAAAGAGGAGAAGGACGACCCGAGTTGTTATCAGCGCTCAGTTCAGAAGCCAGCATCTCTGATGGTATGGGGTTGCATTAGTGCGTGTGGCATGGGCAGCTTACACATCTGGAAAGACACCATCAATGCTGAAAGTTATATCCAGGTTCTAGAGCTCCCATCCAGATGACGTCTCTTTCAGGGAAGACCTTGCATTTTCCAACATGACAATGCCAAACCACATACTGCATCAATTACAGCATCATGGCTGTGTAGAAGAAGGGTCCGGGTACTGAACTGGCCAGCCTGCAGTCCAGATCTTTCACCCACAGAAAACATTTGGCACATCATAAAACAGAAGATACGACAAAAAAGACCTAAGACAGTTGATCAACTAGAATCCTACATTAGACAAGAATGGGTTAACATTCCTCTCCCTAAACTTGAGCAACTTGTCTCCTCAGTCCCCAGACATTTACAGACTGTTGTAAAGAGAAAAGGGGATGTCTCACAGTGGGAAACATGGCCTTGTCCCAACTTTTTTGAGATGTGTTGTTGTCATGAAATTTAAAATCACCTAATTTTTCTCTTTAAATGATACATTTTCTCAGTTTAAACATTTGATATGTCATCTATGTTCTATTCTGAATAAAATATGGAATTTTGAAACTTCCACATCATTGCATTCCATTTTTATTTACAATTTGTACTTTGTCCCAGCTTTTTTGGAATCGGGGTTGTAGATTAAAACATTTTATTGATTTATTTATTGGTGCAGATCAGTCTTATTGTATTCCAGACAGGTCGATGTATGATAATTTATTTTTAATAAGAGATATATTTGATGTTTGTAATTTGTATAATATTAATATTGGTATTTTATCCATTGATCAAGAAAAGGCGTTGGATCGTGTGGATTATGGTTTTCTCTTCTCCACCTTGCAGGCTTTTGGAATTTGGGGGGGGGGGTTATCCTGGGTCAAACTATTGTACAATGAAGCCTGCTGCTTAGTAAAGGTGGAGGGAGGGTTGAGCTGCCCTGTGCCAGTTATAAAAGAGGGATCAGACAGGGCTGCCCCATCTCAGGCAGCTCTACAGCATTGTCATTGAACCTCTTCTGTGTAGGCTGAGGAGCAGGTTACAGGGCCTGGGTCTCGCTGAGCTGGCTCAGAACCGCTCTGTGGCCGTCTCAGCTTATGCAGATGATGTTAATGTTTTTATACAAGATCGGAGAGATATACAAGAACTTAAAGAAAGCCTGACTGTGTATGAAAAGGCCTCCTCTACTAAAGTTAACTGGGACAAATGTGAAGCGTGTCTAATAGGTCAGTGGAGCCTAAGAGACGTCCCTGAGCTACCTGGGAAACTTAAGTGGGGAAAAAGAGGCGTCAAAGTTCTGGGAGTCCATTTAGGTTGCGAGGACTTCCAAAAACAGAACTGGGAGGGAGTGCTGAAGAAGGTGAGTGCCAAGTTGTCTAAATGGAAATGGTTGCTTCCCCAGCTGTCCTACAGGGGTAGAGTTCTGATAGCCAATAACCTGGTCACCTCTTCTCTTTGGCATAGACTGATCGTCTTAGTGCCACCACCAAGCCTTGTGAGGGACATACAGTGGCTCCTGGTGAACAACTTCTGGTCAGGTCAGCATTGGCTGAGAGCGCCAGTTCTCTATCTCCCTGTAGCTGAGGGAGGATATGGCCTCATGGACATTTTATCAAGAATTGCTGACTGCTGGCTGGCGTCCGCTCAGCTGCTTCTGAGGAAGGCTGGCCGGCTGAGACTGGATAAACAGCTTTTTCTTGTAAGGACCTCTGAAGTTGACCTGGCTGGAATAACACCCTTCTACAACTTGGTGCTTGATGCGTGGAAGACACTCAAGACCACACGGACCTCGAACCTGGTTTGTGGATCTTTGAGGAGCCGCTGTTCTACAATAATTTCTTTACATCCAACATGCTTTCCTCCACGTCACTTCGTACCAAGTTTGTCAAGGTTGGCATTGTCAAACTGGGCCACCTCATAAGAACATCTCCGGAGAGGCTTGGGTGGAGTCATTGGCGTCAGGTCTTACAGGGTGCTGAAGAAGATAATGGATAAGGTCTGGCAGTCCCTGTCTGTACCCCTCAGGGTGTACGCCCAGGACTGTACCCTGGTTGACCTATGGCACGAGGACCATGAGTACACCTTTCCTGCACTAAGCGTCAGACCTGTGACTGAAGAGTGGCGAGAGGAGAGAGGGCTGCTTCTGTCCCTGAAAACACCAGTGCTGGGCAACTTCAGCTCATGCGGGAAGAAGCAGCTCTACTACAGCTGTGTAAAGGTACTGAACTTCTGCTCTTTGGTTGGAGTCAGGGAGTCGAGGTGGACCCAGGTTTTTGCTCCAGAATGCACCCCTAAAGGCTGCTGGAGGACTCTGTACAAGCTGCCCATTGAGAAACAGACGGTTGACCTCCAATGGAGGATCATACACGGAGCGATAGCCACAAACAGACACAGGGCTCACCTGGATCCCAGCACTGGGGACGACTGTCCCTTCTGTCACCAACAGGAAACCCTAGAGCACTTGTTGACTCTTTGTCCTCGGCTAGCGGGCCTATTTAAGATACTGTGAGAGTGGGAGGAACATCTAGAGGAGAAATTTTTCATCCCTTTGTTTGTCTTTGGGCCGAAATACACAGTCAGGAAAAGACGGACTCAGGTTTTAATTAATTTTTTAATTGGAACTTCAAAACTGGCAATGTGGAAGACCGGAAAGACTCAGATGCTGGGCCTGGGATGGACTGATGCGGTTCAGAGCCTGAAAGGTTTGGTTGCATCTCGTCTTAAGGTAGAACATGCTTTTTACAGACTAACCAATAACCTGGACACTTTTATATAGATCTGTGGGGTTTTAGGCAGGTTTTATGTTCATGTGAAGAGGATGCTGCACTAACTCTCAACTTTTAGTGTGTGTGTGTGTGTGTGTGTGTGTGTGTGTGAGAATGTTTAATAGAGAGGGTTATGTACTGAATTTGATGTTTTTCTAGTAATGACTTTTTATGTAACTTTTATTTTCTCCTTTATTTATTGTTTAATTTATTGTGAAAGAAAATATACACATGGAACAATGCCGTAATTAAAGGTGTTTTAAAAAGTCTCTCTCTCACTCACTCACCCCGATAGTCACTCTCTCTCTCTCACTCACTCACCCCGATAGTCACTCTCTCTCTCTCACTCGCTTACTCACTCCGATAGTCAGTGTCTCTCTCTCTCTCTCTCTCTCTCTCTCTCTCTCTCTCACTCACTCACTCACTCACCCCGATAGTCACTCTCTCTCTCTCACTCACTCACCCCGATAGTCACTCACTCTCTCACTCACTCACCCCGATAGTCACTCACTCTCTCTCACTCGCTTACTCACTCCGATAGTCAGTCTCTCTCTCTCTCTCTCTCTCTCTCTCTCTCACTCACCCCGATAGTCACTCACTCACTCACCCCGATAGTCACTCTCTCTCACTCGCTTACTCACTCCGATAGTCAGTCTCTCTCTCTCTCACTCACTCACCCCGATAGTCTCTCTCTCTCTCTCTCACTCACTCACCCCGATAGTCACTCTCTCTCACTCACTTACTCCGATAGTCAGTGTCTCTCTCGCTCTCTCTCTCTCTCTCTCTCACTCACTCACCCCGATAGTCACTCTCTCTCACTTACTCTGATAGTCAGTCTCTCTCTCTCCAATAGTCAGTCTCTCTCTCACTCCGATAGTCAGTGTCTCTCTCTCTCTCTCTCTCTCTCTCTCTCTCTCTCTCTCTCACTTACTCACTCCAATAGTCAGTCTCTCTCTCTCCAATAGTCAGTCTCTCTCTCTCTCACTCCGATAGTCAGTGTCTCTCTCTCACTTACTCACTCCAATAGTCAGTCTCTCTCCAATAGTCAGTGTCTCTCTCTCTCTCTCTCTCTCTCTCTCTCACTTGCTCACTCCAATAGTCAGTCTCTCTCTCTCTCACTCTGATAGTCAGTCTGTCTCTCTCTCTCTCACTCTCTCACTCCGATAGTCAGTCTCTCTTTCACTCACTCCGATAGTCAGTCTCTCTCTCTCCAATAGTCAGTCTCTCTCTCTCTCACTCCGATAGTCAGTGTCTCTCTCTCTCGCTCTCTCTCACTTGCTCACTCCAATAGTCAGTCTCTCTCTCTCTCACTCTCATAGTCAGTCTCTCTCTCACTCCGATAGTCAGTCTCTCTCTCACTCCGATAGTCAGTCTCTCTCTCACTCCGATAGTCAGTCTCTCTCTCTTTCACTCCGATAGTCAGTCTCTCTCTCTCTCTCTCACTCCGATAGTCAGTCTCTCTCTCTCTCACTCCGATAGTCAGTCTCTCTCTCACTCACTCCGATAGTCAGTCTCTCTCTCTCTCACTCCGATAGTCAGTCTCTCTCTTTCTCTCTCACTCCGATAGTCAGTCTCTGTCTCTCACTCACTCACTCTGATAGTCAGTCTCTGTCTCTCACTCACTCACTCTGATAGTCAGTCTCTCTCTCACTCACTCACTCACTCACTCACTCACTCACTCACTCACTCTCTCTCTGATAGTCTCTCTCTCCGATAGTCAGTCTCTGTCTTTCTCTCTCTCACTCCGATAGTCAGTCTCTGTCTCTCTCACTCCAATAGTCAGTCTCTCTCTCTCTCTCTGATAGTCAGTCTCTCTCTTTCACTCCGATAGTCAGTCTCTCGCTCTCTCGCTCCGATAGTCAGTCTCTCTCTCTCTCTCGCTCCGATAGTCAGTCTCTCTCTCTCTCTCTCTCTCTCTCTCTCTCTCACTCCGTTAGTCAGTCTCTCTCTCTCACTCCGATAGTCAGTCTCTCTCTCTCTCTCCGATAGTCAGTCTCTCTCTCTCACTCTGATAGTCAGTCTCTCTCTCTCTCACTCCGATAGTCAGTCTCTCTCTCACTCCGATAGTCAGTCTCTCTCTCTCTCACTCCGATAGTCAGTCTCTCTCTCTCTCACTCCGATAGTCAGTCTCTCTCTCTCTCACTCCGATAGTCAGTCTCTCTCTCTCTCACTCCGATAGTCAGTCTCTCTCTCTCTCACTCCGATAGTCAGTCTCTCTCTCTCTCACTCCGATAGTCAGTCTCTCTCTCTCTCACTCCGATAGTCAGTCTCTCTCTCTCACTCCGATAGTCAGTCTCTCTCTCTCTCTCACTCCGATAGTCAGTCTCTCTCTCTCACTCCGATAGTCAGTCTCTCTCTCTCTCTCACGCCGGTAGTCTCTCTCTCTCACTCTGATAGTCTCTCTCTCTCACTCCGACAGTCAGTCTCTCGCTCTCTGATAGTTTCTCTCTCTCTGATAGTCAGTCTCTCTCTCTCTCGCTCCGATAGTCAGTCTCTCTCTCTCTCTCTCACTCACTCCGTTAGTCAGTCTCTCTCTCTCTCACTCCGATAGTCAGTCTCTCTCTCTCACTCCGATAGTCAGTCTCTCTCTCTCTCTCTCTCCGATAGTCAGTCTCTCTCTCTCTCTCACTCCGGTAGTCTCTCTCTCTCTCTCTCTCTCTCTCTCTCTGATAGTCTCTCTCCGATAGTCAGTCTCTCTCTCTCTCTCTCTCACTCTGATTCTCACTCTGATGCTCTCTCTTTGACAGTCTCTCTCTCTCTCACTCTGATAGTCTCTCTCTCTCACTCCGACAGTCAGTCTCTCGCTCTCTGATAGTTTCTCTCTCTCTCTCCGATAGTCAGTCTCTCGCTCTCTGATAGTTTCTCTCTCTCTCTCTCCGATAGTCGGTGTCTCTCTCTCTCTCTCACTCAGATAGTCAGTCTCTCTCTCTCACTCCGATAGTCAGTCTCTCTCTCTGATAGTCTCTCTCTCTCTCTCTCTCACTCCGATAGTCAGTCTCCCTCTCACTCCGATACTGTCTCTCTCTCTCTCTCCGATAGTCAGTCTCTCTCTCTCACTCTGATAGTCAGTCTCTCTCTCTCTCACTCCGATAGTCAGTCTCTCTCTCTCTCACTCCGATAGTCAGTCTCTCTCTCTCTCACTCCGATAGTCAGTCTCTCTCTCTCTCACTCCGATAGTCAGTCTCTCTCTCTCTCACTCCGATAGTCAGTCTCTCTCTCTCTCACTCCGATAGTCAGTCTCTCTCTCTCTCACTCCGATAGTCAGTCTCTCTCTCTCACTCCGATAGTCAGTCTCTCTCTCTCTCTCACTCCGATAGTCAGTCTCTCTCTCTCACTCCGATAGTCAGTCTCTCTCTCTCTCTCACGCCGGTAGTCTCTCTCTCTCACTCTGATAGTCTCTCTCTCTCACTCCGACAGTCAGTCTCTCGCTCTCTGATAGTTTCTCTCTCTCTGATAGTCAGTCTCTCTCTCTCTCGCTCCGATAGTCAGTCTCTCTCTCTCTCTCTCACTCACTCCGTTAGTCAGTCTCTCTCTCTCTCACTCCGATAGTCAGTCTCTCTCTCTCACTCCGATAGTCAGTCTCTCTCTCTCTCTCTCTCCGATAGTCAGTCTCTCTCTCTCTCTCACTCCGGTAGTCTCTCTCTCTCTCTCTCTCTCTCTCTCTGATAGTCTCTCTCCGATAGTCAGTCTCTCTCTCTCTCTCTCTCACTCTGATTCTCACTCTGATGCTCTCTCTTTGACAGTCTCTCTCTCTCTCACTCTGATAGTCTCTCTCTCTCACTCCGACAGTCAGTCTCTCGCTCTCTGATAGTTTCTCTCTCTCTCTCCGATAGTCAGTCTCTCGCTCTCTGATAGTTTCTCTCTCTCTCTCTCCGATAGTCGGTGTCTCTCTCTCTCTCTCTCACTCAGATAGTCAGTCTCTCTCTCTCACTCCGATAGTCAGTCTCTCTCTCTGATAGTCTCTCTCTCTCTCTCTCTCTCTCACTCCGATAGTCAGTCTCCCTCTCACTCCGATACTGTCTCTCTCTCTCTCTCTGATAGTCTCTCTCTCCGATAGTCTCTCTCTGATAGTCAGTCTCTCTCTCTCTCTCTCTCTCTCTCTCTTTCTGACAGCCAGTCTCTCTCTCTCACTCCGATAGTCAGTCTCTCTCTCTGATAGTCTCTCTCTCGCTCTCTCTCTCTGATAGTCTCTCTCGCTCTCTCTCTCTCTCTCTCTCTGATAGTCTTTCTCTCTCTTTCTGACAGTCAGTCTCTCTTGCTCTCTCTCCATTCCTCTACAGAGTCTCTTTGTTCAGGTGTCATGGATGGCTTAAAGGCAGACGTCTCGTGTGTATCTGTACTCTGTTATTGATATTTCACTGACCTGTAGCAAACACACACACACACACACACACACACACACACACAGAGCAAGCAGTAACAGTAGATGCACTGTGCTGAATTTTGCATGGTCACAGAGTTGGCTGTGTGTCTATTATTCATGTAGAGAACGAACACACACTTTGTGCAGTCTTGTGTTCATTTGCATGCAATCTAATACAGAGTGAGTTATCTGATTGGACAGAAAGGTGTGCGCGCGCACGGCCACGCACGCCTGCGCCCTAATTGGGAACAGTCCCAGTTCCTGCCAGCTGATTACGCTCTATCACATCCGTCACTGAGCAACACACACACCTCGAAGGAAGGTGATTTCCATATGACTTTACACGTGTGTGTGTGTGTGTTGAAGCATACATGCAGAGACCACTTTGTTAGAAGCAGATAGCCTGATGTCTAATAAAACAATAGAAGGAAAATAAACAGCTCGACTCTGTAACACACACACTTTCTCTCTCTCTCTCTCTGTCACCTAAACCTGTTGAGACACCTTTGTGTGAGAAGCAAAAGCGTGCACACACACACACACACACACACACACACACACACACACACACCTCTGCTGCTCTCACATCCTTCCAGAGTGAAGTTCCCTTTGTTTCTGTATCAGTGGTTTTCTGTAAACACACATCTCACACAATAATGTGTCTGATAGCATCATACCAGTCCACCCTTATGTTTACTGAACTCTGTGTGTGTGTGTGTGTGTGTGTGTGTGTGTGTAGGCCAAGTGATGAGAGACATCCTACGGTTGCTGCTGATGGATACGTGGACAATCTGGCCTGTGCTGTGGACGCCATACTGAAACACTGCAGCGTTTAGAAACGAACTCGTCCCTGATCTCAGACCTCCTCATCTCATCTCATCTCATTATCTCTAGCTGCTTTATCCTGTTCTACAGGGTCGCAGGCAAGCTGGAGCCTATCCCAGCTGACTACTGACTGGATATTTTTTCCCAATAAAATGCAATGAAAACAAAAATCTGCAGTTTATTTTTTAAATTCACGTGAACCTTTATTTAACTGACAAAAGTACAAAGAAAAGATTTTTAATAGTGTTCCTGACCAACTGAATTGTATTTTGTAAATTTAAACAAAGTTAGAATTTGATCCCTGCAACACACTCAAAAAAGTTGGGACAGAGGCATTATTACCGTTGTGTTACTTCACTTTTCCTTTAATAACACTTTTTAATCGTATTGGATCTGAAATCTGAGGATACGAATTGTTGCAGTTTTGCACTTGGAATTTTTGTCCATTCTTGCTTCATACAAGCCTCAACAGTCCGTGGTCTCCACTGTCTGATTCTCCTCTTCATGATGCGCCATACATTCTCAGTCGGAGACAGATCTGGACTGGCAGCAGGCCAGTCAAGCACACGCACTCTGTGTCTACAAAGCCACGCTGTTGTAGCCTGTGCAGAACAAGGCCTGGGATTGTCCTGCTCAAGTAAACATGGACTTCCCAGGAATAGACATTGTCTTGATAAATATATCAATGGTACCTTCACACACATGTAACTCCCCCATGCCATGGGCGCTGAGCCCCCCTCATACCATCACAGATGCTGCTTTTACACCTTTCTCTGATAACAAACTGGACGGTCGTGTTCATCTTGGGCTTTGAGAACTCGATGTCCGGTTTTCCAAAAACTAACTGAAATGTAACTCATCTAAGCACAGCACGTTTCCACTGTCTTTCCATCCATCTGAGATGAGTTCCGGCCCAGAGAAATCAGCGGCGTTTCTGTATAGTACTGACGAAAGGCTTCCTCCTTGTGTAATCCAGTTTCAGGTTACGTTTCTGGATGCAGTGGCGGACTGTGCTAAGTGACGACGGTTTTCTGAAGTCCTCCCGAGCCCACGTGGCTATATTTGTCATATTAGCACGATGGTTTCTGAGGCAGTGCCACCTCAGGGCTCAAAGGTCACGCCCATTTAATAGTGGTTTCCAACCACGCCCTTTACACACTGAGATGTCTCCAAATTCCCTGAGTCTTTTCACAATATTATGGACTGTAGATTTTTAAAGACCTAAAATCTTGCGTTGACGAAAAGAAATGTTCTTTTCGAATTGACGAACAATTCTCTCACGAACTTTGGCACAAAGCAGTGAGCCACGCCCCATCCTTGCTTGCAAAGATTGAGCCTTTGGTGCTGCTCCTTTTACACCCAATCGTGTTACCTATTAACCGGCTTATTGTGGAATCTTCCAGAATGGTGTTACTTGAATATCTGATCAACTTTTTAGCCTTATTTTGCCTCCATCCCAACTTTTTTTTTTTGGAGTGTGTTGCTGGCGGTAAATTCTAACTTCCTTTATATTTGCAAAATACAATTAAGTTGGTCAGTAAAACTACTGAAAATCTTTTCTTTGGGGGGCGGCACGGTGGTGTAGTGGTTAGCGCTGTCGCCTCACAGCAAGAAGGTCCTGGGTTCGAGCCCCGGGGCCGGCGAGGGCCTTTCTGTGTGGAGTTTGCATGTTCTCCCCGTGTCCGCGTGGGTTTCCTCCGGTTGCTCCGGTTTCCCCCACAGTCCAAAGACATGCAGGTTAGGTTAACTGGTGACTCTAAATTGAGCGTAGGTGTGAATGTGAGTGTGAATGGTTGTCTGTGTCTATGTGTCAGCCCTGTGATGACCTGGCGACTTGTCCAGGGTGTACCCCGCCTTTCGCCCGTAGTCAGCTGGGATAGGATCCAGCTTGCCTGCGACCCTGTAGAAGGATAAAGCGGCTAGAGATAATGAGATGAGATCTTTTCTTTGGACTTTTTTCAGTTAAAGGTTCGTGTGAATTAACAACTCACAGTTTTTTATGCCTCCGCCACCTTAAGGTGCAGGAGGCATTATGTTTTCGGGTTGTCCATCTGTCCGTCCGTCCCGAAACCTTGTGAACACGATATCTCAATGGCAGATGAAAGGAATTTCACCAAAACTTTCAGCATTTGTGCATTTGGGGACAAACATTAACTGATTAGATTTTGAGATCAAAAGGTCTACGGTCAAGGTCACTGTGAGGTCAAATGTCTGTCCGAAAACCTTGTGAACACAGTATCTCCAAGGCTGATATAAGTAATTTCACCAGCTCAAGATTACTGTGAGGTCAAATGTCCATCCCCAAATCACAACTTAATAAGGCGTGTAGTCTACCAGGCAGAGGCATCCCCATCAACGCCGTTGGCGTCGAGTTCTATCTAGTTTTTTTTATCTAGTTTTTAAATATCTAGGGTTTTTTTTATATCTTTACTGTTCGGAATAAAGCAATAAATCAATTATTATTGCATTTTGGGGCGGCACGGTGGTGTAGTGGTTAGCGCTGTCGCCTCACAGCAAGAAGGTCCGGGTTTGAGCCCCGTGGCCGGCGAGGGCCTTTCTGTGTGGAGTTTGCATGTTCTCCCCGTGTCCGCGTGGGTTTCCTCCGGGTGCTCCGGTTTCCCCCACAGTCCAAAGACATGCAGGTTAGGTTAACTGGTGACTCTAAATTGACCGTAGGTGTGAATGTGAGTGTGAATGGTTGTCTGTGTCTATGTGTCAGCCCTGTGATGACCTGGCGACTTGTCCAGGGTGAACCCCGCCTTTCGCCCATAGTCAGCTGGGATAGGCTCCAGCTCGCCTGCGACCCTGTAGAACAGGATAAAGCGGCTACAGATAATGAGATGAGATTATTGCATTTTGGAAAATATCCCAACTTCTTTGGAAACGGGGTTCGTAAATGTATAATTACGTTAATTTAATAATTGTTATTTCTTAATATGAAAATATTTGCGCTATTTCCACTTAGCTCGTGTCAGTGAATATTTTCTCGATACACTTTTCTGATTGTGGTTGCTATTAGTCAGTTAAATTTTGCATCTTATTATTAAAATTTACCCTTTTTTTGGCAAATATTTATTTTACCAATTCTGAAATGATACTGTAGCTTTAATTGATTGTTGGATTTGTTGCATTGCTGTTCTACTGTTAATAAAACCTTAGCAGTATTGTGTCATGGTGCGTCTCATCTATCAGAAAAATTTCGTCCAAGTATTCACATAACACAATATAAAATACGTACTTTTTGCTGAATCGCCCACCCCTACTGAGTCGTCATGGTAATGTTAGCTAACTTTAGCTAGGTTAGCAAGATGTTGTAGCTTGCTATACTGTTGGTTTAATGAAATAGCTAAATATCCAACATTTATGTCATTATTTTCCGTAAGCCTAGCTGGACTGTTATTTAATATTCAGCTGGATATGTTAATGTATGTTAGCTAATCATGCAAAGGCAGATTATTAAACATTAATCTTTAAAAATGTGATGCTTTAATGATGAAAACTTCGAGAATGACTGACTGACTCTGATTGTAAAGCTTTAGTGTTTGGTTTTGTTTTTTTTTAACCCACCATTTTTACATTCATTTCCTCAGCACATTAATAGAAAACTGGTTTCAGGTCACCAAAAAAAAACAAAACAAAAAAGCTCTGCCTGTTTGAACCAATCCAGTATGTGATTAAAAGATTATTATTGTTATTTTTAACCTGTGTGCTAATCTGGCTTGCTAGCATAAGTGATAAAGACATGTTGGTTGTTACGGTAACGATACCGAAATCCAGTTCATGTTCAATCTTCCTGTGGTATATATGAGCTCGTTTACTAGTGTTTGATTAGCTGGCTTTGCTAATGTCAGGGATACTATGTTAGCTTGAATGGCAGGTGATCACAGGGTTGTTTTCTAATTTGCATAATTTTGCATATTCAAAGTTTCAGACCTTGTAGACATTCTTCAGCAATTTTTAGTTGGGTTTTATTTTGAGCAATGAAAATATTTTAAACAATTTTTCATACAGAGTGGCGCTGGTGCGTGAAAGAAAGAGAGGCACAGAGGAGGAGACAGACACAAAGACAAGTGCAGAGAAAGAGAAAGAAAGAGATGCAGAGAAAGATAGAGAAACAGATGGAGACAAAGAGAGAGACACACAAAGATATACACATTATATATATATATATATATAGAGAGAGAGAGAGAGAGAGAGAGAGAGAGAGAGCATAGTTCAGGACAGTTTTATGATGGTGCCTGAGGATGTTTCCACATCACGCTCAGTCAAACAAAAGCCTCCGTCTACTATGGTTGTGTGTTAACAGCTTGTAGAGTAAGAAAATATACACAATAAGCAAAATGTCAATGTCCGTGTGTGTGTGTGTGTAAAACTCTGTCTCAGAGAAATTGTAATAGTTTTTAAACAAATTTTCTCCAATTAAAGATCTGAGCGTTGACCCATAACTCAGCGCTCAGCTCATACATAAGGAATAATATCCTGTGTATAATGCGGTTATACAACCCTGATTCCCAAAAAGTTGGGACAAAGTACAAATTGTAAATAAACACGGAATGCAATGATGTGGAAGTTTCAAAATTCCATATTTTATTCAGAATAGAACATAGATGACATATCAAATGTTTAAACTGAGAAAATGTATCATTTAAAGAGGAAAAATTAGGTGATTTTAAATTTCATGACAACAACACATCTCAAAAAAGTTGGGACAAGGCCATGTTTACCACTGTGAGACATCCCCTTTTCTCTTTACAACAGTCTGTAAACGTCTGGGGACTGAGGAGACAAGTTGCTCAAGTTTAGGGATAGGAATGTTAACCCATTCTTGTCTAATGTAGGATTCTAGTTGCTCAACTGTCTTAGGTCTTTTTTGTCGTATCTTCCGTTTTATGATGCACCAAATGTTTTCTATGGGTGAAAGATCTGGACTGCAGGCTGGCCAGTTCAGTACCCGGACCCTTCTTCTACGCAGCCATGATGCTGTAATTGATGCAGTATGTGGTTTGGCATTGTCATGTTGGAAAATGCAAGGTCTTCCCTGAAAGAGACGTCGTCTGGATGGGAGCATATGTTGTTCTAGAACCTGGATATACCTTTCAGCATTGATGGTGTCTTTCCAGATGTGTAAGCTCCCCATGCCACACGCACTAATGCAACCCCATACCGTCAGAGATGCAGGCTTCTGAACTGAGCGCTGATAACAACTCGGGTCGTCCTTCTCCTCTTTAGTCCGAATGACACGGCGTCCCTGATTTCCATAAAGAACTTCAAATTTTGATTCGTCTGACCACAGAACAGTTTTCCACTTTGCCACAGTCCATTTTAAATGAGCCTTGGCCCAGAGAAGACGTCTGCGCTTCTGGATCATGTTTAGATACGGCTTCTTCTTTGAACTATAGAGTTTTAGCTGGCAACGGCGGATGGCACGGTGAATTGTGTTCACAGATAATGTTCTCTGGAAATATTCCTGAGCCCATTTTGTGATTTCCAATACAGAAGCATGCCTGTATGTGATGCAGTGCCGTCTAAAGGCCCGAAGATCACGGGCACCCAGTATGGTTTTCCGGCCTTGACCCTTGCGCACAGAGATTCTTCCAGATTCTCTGAATCTTTTGATGATATTATGCACTGTAGATGATGATATGTTCAAACTCTTTGCAATTTTACACTGTCGAACTCCTTTCTGATATTGCTCCACTATTTGTCGGTGCAGAATTAGGGGGATTGGTGATCCTCTTCCCATCTTTACTTCTGAGAGCCGCTGCCACTCCAAGATGCTCTTTTTATACCCAGTCATGTTAATGACCTATTGCCAATTGACCTAATGAGTTGCAGTTTGGTCCTCCAGCTGTTCCTTTTTTGTACCTTTAACTTTTCCAGCCTCTTATTGCCCCTGTCCCAACTTTTTTGAGATGTGTTGCTGTCATGAAATTTCAAATGAGCCAATATTTGGCATGAAATTTCAAAATGTCTCACTTTCGACATTTGATATGTTGTTTATATTCTATTGTGAATACAATATCAGTTTTTGAGATTTGTAAATTATTGCATTCCGTTTTTATTTACAATTTGTACTTTGTCCCAACTTTTTTGGAATTGGGGTTGTAGTAAAATAATCAACTTTGGGGTGGTGTGATGAAACGTACAGCTTCACCGGCATCTGTTCCAGAGTGCTGATACTGGAGACTCCTTCCAGATGAGATCCAGGAAACTGCACCGGAGAGGATCAGCCGTTTTAAAACGTCTTCATGTGGAGCGTCTGCTGTCCCGGTGAATGACCTGATGACCTGCTCCCACAGAGACACTAATGATAGCGGCGCTACTGTCAGAGCTGCTGTTACAGAAAACTCAACACCTTCTGACCAATCAGACTGCAGAATTCAGCAGCGCCGTGGTGTAACGACTTATTACAAACCGTGAGTTCGTGTGATCCCCCTTTCACTTTTCGTAGACAAACACATGATGTCATTTCTTGTTTGGCCTGACCGAAGCCTCTGGGAAATGACAGGAAGATGTGTGTGTGTGGTTTTTCCAGTAATGGAGCTCATCTCTTATGTCATACTGTTTACAGTCAACAGCTAATCCACATTAACACCATTCTAAGACAACACACCTGATACTGTAGGTTACATTAAGGACTAGAAAGAATACACACACACCATTAACGTGACACATGCATGTATACCTGACCCCACAACACACATTACGGTGTCTTTGCTAACTATTGCAGCTCCTGAACGCTTCCTGCCAAACAGGAAATGTGTGCGTGTGTGTTGGTGGAGACATACACACACCTGTGTTTTGGGAGAGGCAGGTAACCTATAGCAACTCTGAGCAGCTGCAAAAACACCAAGTAGTGTTAGAGAGACGGATCGGGCGTGTGTGTGTGTGTGTCTGTGGTTTTTTTTCCAATTATACAGCTCCATAGTTGTTAGAGGCCCATGGATGGTATGTCGAAGCCCCAGGATGGGCATTAAAAGCCCCAGGTTATGTGAGAGAGTCCCAGACTGGGTAATACAGCCCCATGGCTGTAAGGGAGAGGTCCCACGCTGGACAAACAAGGCCTCATTATGGAGAGGATAGACCACATGATGGTTGATAGAAGCTTCAGGCTGGATGAGGCCCTGAGTTGGACGGAAGAAACAGTAAGCTAGAGAGAAGTCGTCCTAGGATGGACAGAAGAGAGCCATCTGGGTGGAAATTGGCAGGTGACCAAATTAGGGATGAAAAGGCTCAATGAGAGAGAGAGATATCCCAGGCTGGACAGAAGAAGTCTTCAAAAGCACAAAGCAAGAGGAGGACACAAGCTGGACGTCCTAGAAGTCCTAGTCTGGCACGGAGAGGCCCCATGATGGTTCTGATAGGCCCAATGCTGGACGTTAGAAGCCCCAGGTTGGACAAAACAGGCCTCAGGGTAGAGGAGGTCCTTGGTTGGACAGAATAAACTCCAAGATTCCAAGGAAAAAGTTCAAGGATAGATGAGAGAAGCTCTAAGATGGACAGAGGACAGTCCAGGCTGGACATAGAAGACCTCAGGCTAAAAGAGGCTCCATTCAGGACAAGAAAAGCCCTGGGATGGATGATAAAGGACCGAGGATGGACGGAAAAGCCCCAGGATGGACAGAATGGACAACTGAAGTATCAGGCTGGGCGTTAGAGAACTGAATCACAGTTTCAAGTTTGCACATGTTTCACTCACACTGTTGTACTTAAGGTGTTTGTGTATGCTCTCTCTTTCTATTCCTCCGCCCTCACTCTCCCACTCACTGTTTTTCTTTCTCCCACATTTTTCTCTCACTTCGTATCTCCTTTCCCCCTTTTATTTACTCTCTCCATTGCAGTCTCTTTCTTTCTATCTCTCTCTCAGTCAGTTTAAGTTTAATAAACTTTATTGCCATGACCGTGTCCAGTTCACAGAGCCTGTACTTTGTGACCGGATTTCTGCGCTCAGGTTCACTCACAGAACATTTACAACCCTAAAAGGTTCCGTGTAGAACTGCTTCACTATCAGAAAAACATTGTTTAAAGCTTCGGATCCTTTAATACGACGGCGAATTAGGGCTATGGTTGAGTTTTTAAAAATACAGCGTTGATGGAGGGTGGTAACATATGGAATCAATTTTTTGCCAAAATGTTCATACAATACTTTTGAAATGTCAAACAAAAACGACAAATCAAAATACAAAAAAAGAAAAAAAAGTCAATTTTTTTAGACTGGCAAACAAATTATTTGTGTAATCGTGCAAAATATCAGTCTATTACTCTTCAGAAACCTTTTATTTTTGTTCCGCGTCTTTCTCAGTTTTGTTTGACGTAATTTATTTTGGTTGCGATTCCAGCTTTCTCGTTTGCGCTCCCTGACTTTTTGTTTGCAGTTTTGGCACAAACTTCACGTGTGGGCGGGCTGTCCAGGAATGCATTCCCATTGGGTAACTTGTGTTTGACTGACAGCTACGCTCAGCCATTCCCTACTCGGATTCTGGCGGACTGTTTGACGAGTGAGCGATCCATTGACGGTAAACAAGGATGGCGTGGACTTCAGTGGCGACTATGATATTGAATTTACACTTTGTTGAATTAATTCAATATCATAGTCGCCACTGAAGTCCACTCGATCCTTGTTTACCGTCAATGGATCGCTCACTCGTCAAACAGTCCGCCAGAATCCGAGTAGGGAATGGCTGAGCGTAGCTGTCAGTCAAACACAAGTTAGCCAATGGGAATGCATTCCTGGACAGCCCACCCACACGTGAAGTTTGTGCCAAAACTGCAAACAAAAAGTCAGGGAGCGCAAACGAGAAAGCTGGAATCGCAACCAAAATAAATTACGCCAAACAAAACTGAGAAAGACGCGGAACAAAAATAAAAGGTTTCTGAAGAGTAATAGACTGATATTTTGCACGATTACATGAATAATTTGTTTGCCAGTCTAAAAAAATTGACTTTTTTTTCTTTTTTTGTATTTTGATTTGTCGTTTTTGTTTGATATTTCAAAAGTATTGTATGAACATTTTGGCACAAAATTGATTCCATAGTCACATTCCCAAAGAGAAAAAAAAAACTCAGAATTTCTGAGGTTAAAGATGGAAATTTACAAGAAAAACTTTATAATCTCAGAACATTTCCAAGTCAAATTTGCGAGGAAAAAAAACAACGGAAGTGTCTTTGATCAGATCGCTTTGGTTTGTAAGGTTGGATCAACATCGTCACACCACAGACGCCACGACTGAGCTGAGAGTTTATTGGAAATGCAGTCTTTCCTCCTCAATTGTGCCATATAACGGATTATTATCCAGACAGGACACTTTTTTGATGGAATAAAAACGTGTTCTATTCCCTTCTAGCGGGTTTCATTCATTTGGTTTGATAGCATGCAATATTGTTAGCATATCGCTTATCCTACATGCATTACATCACTCTATCCAATGGAGAATGAGCGTTGAATATGGTTTACGATATTGCATGGTTGGCAAGACAATGTGACGTCACACATCAGAGACGTAAAACTTCCACGCTAGCAAGTGACTGTGACAATTTGTAAACAAACATGGCCGCCAGGTTTGCTTCGTTAAATACAGAAGATTTTGAGAGAATTTTGAAAGAGAAAGACGCGTTGAACACCCAAAAAGAATGTATAATAATAATAATAATAATAATAATGGCTGGGGGGTTTTGTGGTCTATCAGATATATTCCATTCAGCTACTTGTCTTTGACTCGTTCAGTATCATGCTAGCTGAATGGAATATATCTGGCATTCAACTACATTTCCCAGAATGCACTGCAGCCAGGAAGCATGATATTTTTCACTCTTGTAAATTTGTGACCTCTTAGTCTTGGAGTTTCTGAGGGGTTTTTTTTCCCCCTCACAAATTCAGGAGTTTATAATCTCAAAGAATATCGGAGATTTTTTCTTCTAAACATATACCTTAAAGGTTCCATGGCATGGTGGTTTGTTGATGCTTTAAACGGGCTCGTGGAGGCTTCTGGATGTTATATCCGCAGCCTTTCTCGAAATGAACCCTCGGCACGTAGATATAGCCTCCTGGGAGAAAGCCCCATTTCAGCGCTTTTCCCAGTGCGTCGTTTTGCTAATGAGAAGCAGGAGGCGGGGAAGGGTAGAGGGTGGGCCATGGGGGGAGGGGGAGGGGCTTGACCAAGCTGCGCACACACATACGTGCTGCTATCAGCGCCTGTAGCCACGCTGCTAAGACAAAACCCCGTTCTCCCTCGGACTCCTTTTGTAAACTCAACGTGACACAGAGAACAGAGTGTGAGAGTGTTCGGAGTGGTAGTTTATGAACGTATAATACCCTAGGCTTGAACACGCACTCCATAACCAAAGAGGATAGAAGCAGCAACTACAGCAACATATCGCTTATCCAACAGAAGACATGCATTGCGGAGCAATAGTCAAACATAAGCTCATGAGTTACAGTCAATTTCCAGACTAAACTCAGTTTAACAGAGCATGCTGCATGCTCTTTAGTTTTGTAGCGCAGATTACCTGGCTAACTGCAGGAAGCGGTTAGCTGCACAGCTAATGTAGCCATTGCTAGGCTAACGCACCGATTTTAAAACACAGCAAAACGACCCGTTATACACTTACTTGTTCGGTGTTTGTGGCTGATGCGGCAGGGATGCTTGGTACGGACCCAGGCTTCAGTGACAGTTGATGTGCAAAACCTGCCCTGTACTGTCCCAAGTTGTGGAAACATTCCTCAGGAAAATGCTTCTGACAAACATACACCGTCTTAGGTAGACTCGACGGCGTATTATTGAAGTAAATAAAATTAAGCCACTGCGTCTTCAGGGGCTCTCCCGTCGGCAGTAAAAACAGACTCTTTTCTGTGTTGTCACATCCATGTACAGCGCAACTTCCATGTTTCGCTCGCTTAGGTGATGCCATGTTGTTGTGTCCTCTATGGTCTCCTCACTACAAGTGGGTGGGAGTCCAGAGGGGGGGCGTGGGGATCATCTCCCTTGCTGACGTAGTAAAGGGAAGAGCTCATCAACGCGCCGTTTTGACGCGCCATTCTCAAATGTTGGGCATAGTTTGGTTTACACATTATGAAATTTCTAGCCACTGGGGTGACTTAAGAAGGTCAGAGGAACTCATTTTAACGTTAAAAAACCTCAGAAAGTGAAAATTTCATGCCATGGGACCTTTAAATGTCAGAAATTCTGATTTTTTCCCCAGAATATTACTGCCTGCCTTAGGTCCATTACCGATGAAGCCTCAAAGAAACATTTTTAATGAGTCCACTAAATACCAAGAAGCTAAATGTGAAGCACCTGATGGGTTCTAAGTCTTAAGAAGTTAGAGCTAGTATCTCTCCTCACACTTCTCCAGTTAACACACTGAGAAACAAATGTGTTCTTCAAAAGGTTCTTCACAGAATTAAAGGATTTCAGCTTTCCGAAACAGTCCTACATAACACCTTTTCTGACAGCGAAACACTCTGTTGTTGGTTCTACCGTATGTCGTATATAGATAGGTAACATTCAGAGGTTTCCCCAGAAGGACACACAGAAGAACCTGCTACAGTGTACGGTCATTTTAGGGTCAGATGTTGTTTCCTTTCGTGCTATAATTTAAAAGATTCCTCTGATGCAAAACCATGTTAGTGCGTACAACAGAAGAAGAGGTCACATTAGAAGTCTCTAAACAGAAAAAGGCTTGAGAAAAAGAGCCTGCTGAATGGAGAGAAGAATAAAAAATATAAAAGACCAAAGGCTGGTCAAAAGAAGCCCCAGGTTAGATAGCGAAGTGGAGGCTCCAGGATGGATGGAAAAGTCCCCACCTGGACCTAGGTTGGAATAAAGAAGCCCCAGGATGGATAGAAGAAACCTGAGGTTAGACAAAACAAGCTCCAGTCTAGATAGTGGATTGGATGCCACAGAAGAAGCCCTGAAGTAGCTGGTAGAGTGGAGGCTGTATGCAGGAAAAACAGGCCCTATGATGGATAGATGAAGACTGGAAGGAAGAACATCCACAGATTGGCTAGTGGTGTGGAGACCCCCAGCATGGACAGAAAAGACCCCAAGCTGGCAAGAAGACAGCAAGTGGAGTGGAGGCTCCAGGATGGGCATTAGATATGTCAAGCTGAGCAGAAGAAGCCTCGGGCTGGAGAGAAGAACGCCTACAGGGTGGTCAGTGATGTGGAGGCCCCAGGCTGACCAACAGACCTCCTCAGCATGGACAGATAATACTCCAGGCTGACAAAAAGAAACCCCGGATATTAGATTTCAGATGTTTTTTGGATGATTTAAAGTTTAAGAAACTCATAATTAGGTCGGTCTTAAAGAAAATAAGCTTCCACTACTTGTAAAAAAAAGAAAGAATGATTCTGTTCCCTATTTAGGACACTAATATGTATCCATGTTTCCTCCATCTCTATCTCTAATTTCATTTCTACTTTCCATCAGGATGATCCACGAGCCTGAGAAAGAACTTTGCATCTCTGTTTTCATGCAAAAAAAGTTACTTTAATACTGCTGGAAAAGTCAAGCAGATGGTGTGTGGGTGATGAGACAGAACATCAGTACGGTTGTGAGCGCTGCAGGAAGGTTAAACGCAGACAATAACGCAGCTCTGTTCCACACTGATCTCCGGTCTGAATGTCGCAGTGTGTGACGTAGCATTGAAAATGCTACATTATCATTTCAGCCGTGCGATACACTGACACGACACGACCACACACCCACCACAGACCTCCGGCGCAGAGGAAAGCAGCATGTGTGGGTGGATGTGTGCGAGACACAGACATATAAAGAGTGTCAGGTTACACCCTCGAGAGCACTTGTTCTCCGCAGAGATCCCCAAACTGCAACGATTAAACGACTCGCAGCTCAACATGCTACATTCCGCCATTTGCGTCTTGCTATGATGCTAATACCTTACATATCTAGCGAGTAATAAAACACTCTTTTTCCAAAAATACAGTGATGAGAAAAAGAAAGGACACCCTCTTTCAATTCCACTTGTATTATGGTGGTTTTTGTATATCCAGACCTAATAAAACGTCATCTGGTCTTCATCTGGACATGAAAGTAAATCTAACACGAGGGAACAAACAGCACGTAAATCCGACTGTGTCATTATTAGCTCATGCCATCATGTGTTGTCTGCCGTCCGTCCGTCATCCATCGTCCGTCATCCACATTTCACAAAAATCGCTTCTTCTCTTTCAATTTGTCACCGATTTTTATTCTTTTTGGCAGGAAGGTTGGTCTGCCTGGGGTGCATATACTGTAGCTTCTACCCAAATTTGCATAATTGCAATTAATGATGATGATCTCATCTCATCTCATTATCTCTAGCCGCTTTATCCTGTTCTACAGGGTCGCAGGCGAGCTGGAGCCTATCCCAGCTGACTACGGGCGAAAGGCGGGGTTCACCCTGGACAAGTCGCCAGGTCATCACAGGGCTGACACATAGACACAGACAACCATTCACACTCACATTCACACCTACGCTCAATTTAGAGTCACCAGTTAACCTAACCTGCATGTCTTTGGACTGTGGGGGAAACCGGAGCACCCGGAGGAAACCCACGCGGACACGGGGAGAACATGCAAACTCCGCACAGAAAGGCTCTCGCCGGCCACGGGGCTCGAACCCGGACCTTCTTGCTGTGAGGCGACAGCGCTAACCACTACACCACCGTGCCGCCCATGACGACGATATGGACTAATTAATCAATCAATCCCTAACAAGCTGTTTCCACACAAATCGCTTCTTCTCCCTCAATTCTTCACCGATTTTGATTCCTTCCGGCGTGAAGGTAGGGGAACTTCTACCCAGATTTGATTTCTCACAGGGTCAGAGTGAGCTACGCCATCATTGACGGTCTCGTTTATTTACCAAACAAGTAGAAATTGACACCGGTGGCGATGCATTCTTCTAGTCCTTCCAGTTATTAATACGACCTCATACTTTTCAAATTTACCTTGACCATATTCGCATCGATGCCAAAATCATATGATATTCTCTGAATGATATCACAACGATGAGAACCGCAAAGGGCTGGATGGACAACCTGAAAACAAATCAGCCCTTGTTGTCTAGTCGTACTCATAGTAGTAGGCGTTTATTCATTTCCGAGTATTCAGTTTCTTCCCTCTTATCTGTTGTGTTTATATCGTTGGTGACTAATAAAGCTGATCCTCGCATGGAACATATGGCCGCATGCACGGCACTGCAAAGTTGGCGGTGGTCGTGGTTGGGCTTGATGGATCTTCCGTCTCTCTCGTTGATTTGATCTCTTCATTTCTCCGGTGGTCATTCTCAAATAGCTCAACACCACCTGAAATGGTGTGTCTCTCTTTGCCTCTGTCTGTCTCTCTCTGTCGAGTTACACATCAATCCTGAGACACCAGTGACGCTGACATCATCTGGTCTCCGGACCTCCCTGATCCATCCTGATGCCCTACTTCTGGCTGGACTAAGTTCTCGTCACATCGCTCCTGTGGAGGACGGCCCCATATGGACGGTCAAAAAAGATGGCCACTTAGAAGATGCTCTGGACACTTACAGTTTTGCTCCGATGGTTTAGGACTACGATCACTATGATAACTGTAGGACTGCAGTTGTCATGAACAGTTTTGCACTCAAGTCTCCATCAAAGAACGGTTGGTAACTTCAACAAAACAGACTTCATGCTAAAACTATAATGAATTTCCTGGTGACTAGATAGGACACTGTTATAGAAGTGAGTTATTTATAATCACACTATCTGTTCTCACCCAGATGAGGATGGGTTCCCTTTTGAGTCTGGTTCCTCTTGAGGTTTCTTCCTTGTTTCGTTTGAGGGAGTTTTTCCTCGCCACCGTCGCCTCAAGCTTGCTCATCAGGGATAAATCAATTTATTAGGGATAAAATTAGCTCATATGTTTAAAGTCTTTTTTTTTCTAACACTGATTTGTGACAACGTCTGTTGTTAAAAGCGCTATACAAATAAACTGACTTGCGGTCAGCTGCTTGAACATCCCAGGTCTCCTGACTAATGTTGGTCTTTTTCAGGGTTTGTTTGAGCTGGTCTTTGTAGTGCCGTATGGGGCATCCCTCTCTCTCTTCTTCCCTTATTGTATAAGCCATGTGTAAAAACATAAGTACACCTTAAAGCTTCCATATCAATTAACGAGGTAATTTGCAGACAGGAGCAATGATCTCGGAGTTGCCCCATATCAGGCTGGGGAGGGTTTTCACTTTCAAATCCATCACTCTACAGTGAGAAGGATTCTTAAGAAATGGAGAATGGTCAAGAACGCTTCCCCAGGAGTCTGCCCCAGGAGTGGATGTCAAACCATTTGATGATCCGAGAAAGAAGACAAAAGGGATCTCCAGGCTTCAGAGAAAGATATTAAATGTTGACATTTATGACACTATTATGAGAAAAAGACTTTACGATTATGGCTTTTATGGAAGGTTCAACAGGAAAAAGCATCTTTTGCAAGGTTTGCGATGTTACAGCTAAAGAAACCTCAATATTTCCTCAGACAATTGTCCTTTGGACAGATGAGATAAAATTGGAGATCATGCAGAGCACCATGTTTGTGAAAGCCAAATATGGCATATCACCACAAACACCTCATGCCCACTTTTCAAGCATGGTGGTGCAAGATTTGAGCATGTTTTGTCACCACAAGTCCAGGGCATCTCATGGTCATTGTGGCAACCATGAACTCTTTGTAGGCAAATAATCAGGTCATCTGTCCAGCAGATAAATGGCTATACAGGCTGTAGCGGGCTGTACATGAGAGAGAAGCTCCAGGCTGAAGATCTTGGTTGAAAAAGCCTGAGGTTGGATGGCTGGATGGAAGAATTCCCAGGCTGGACCTGTGGTTCAAACAAACCCCAAACTGGATTGCTGGCTCAAAACAGGCCTACACAGGGTGTCTGAATGGCCAAAGCCCCTGAATGGATGTCTGGAACGTACCTCAGGCAGGACAGCTGGATGGAAGAAGTACAAGAATGGATGGTTGAATAGAAGAAACCCTAGACTGAAAGTCTGGATCGAAGCTACCCAAGGTTGGACGATGGGACGGAAGAAGCTTCAGACTGGATGGTTGAATACAAGAAGTCCCAGGATGGCCATGTGGATAGAAGAACCTCCACAATGGACAATGGAATGAAAGACGCTCCAATCTGGACACCTGCATCCAAGAATCATTCAAGGGAACATTGTACATTTGGTTTTTCACTGTACCATTCCTTTAACATTGGCCAGTGTGTGTATGTGTGGGGGTCTTTATTTTCCCCCCACTCCTTGAAGTAGGGAGGAAGTCATCTGTAAGTGATTCAGGATGCAGCCTACCATACTCTTCTATCCCACTCGGTCAAGAATATCCTGCTTTAATCAGCACTTTGGTAAACTGAAATGATAGGCTAAATATTTCATGATTTTATCTCAACTTGTGTTTCATTTAACTGTATAATCAAAACCAGATTTATAACAGTCAACATTTCCACAAGGACAGTTTTGAAACCCTAAGCTGGATAGAAAAAAATAACAGAAGCTAGAGAAATCCCAAGCCCTGGAGGGTATAATCTGGATGGTGGGCTGGATTAATAAATACCTCAGACTTGATGGAAATGGCCCCAGGCTGGAAGTTATAAACCCCAGACTCTACAGAGAAACTGAGTGAAAAGACCCAATACTGGACAGAACATACCCCAGGCTGGACATTAGAAGCCCTAGACTTGATGGAATGACTAGAGGGAAATGGCCCAAGTCTGGATGGGTGACACCCCAGGCTAGATAGGACTGGACAAAATCCATGCCTCCAGCAAGACTTCGGAAGCCCCAGGCTAGATGGGGAAACAATGGCCTAATGGTTAGAGAAGCAGCTTTGGGACCAAAAGGTTGCTGGTTTGTTGGACCAGCAGGAATGGCTAAAGTGCCTTTGAGCGAGGCACCTAACCAGCTACTGCTACCCAGGCTGCTCTGGGTGTGCTGTATGTTACTCTGAATAAGAGCATTTGCTAAATGCCATTAATGTAATGTCCAAGGATGGATGGATGGATGGATGGATGGAAGACACCCCTGTCCGGACATTAGAATCCTTAGCATAGCTGCTGTGACGGAGCGCCCGTCACTACAGTTGAGTATGTGCTCTCACTGCCATACCAACGAGCCTGGCTCTTTGGCATTGTGGTCAGGGGGCGGGTTTGGTACCCTATAGACCTGGGTTCAAGGCAGGACAAGGTGACTGTTCTCTTGCTTCGCCACAGCTGCTAAGAATGGAAGAGGCCTACAACTGGATGGAGGAAGCCCCAGACTAGCTAGGTGTTTTATAGCTACTGTTGAGAGATGGCATTAGCTAATCCACGGGTTAATTTTATCACAGTGCTGTGCTTCGGTAGCTGACTAGCCTAGCCAATGCTGACAAACGTCAGTTATTATGTTCAGTAGTATTCCATGCTAAAGGGAAAAAAAAAAAAGATTGGCTGAATAAATTTGGCTGCAGCTCCGCCCTTGTTCACTCAGGAACACCTGGAACTCAGACACCCACCTCTTGAATGCACCTCAGGGAATGTTAATAATAAGGTTATTCATTTTGTATATCGCAGTATATCGGACGACCGATCATCTGACCAGGAAGTAGAAATTCCTGCAGGTTTTAAAGAAACGTTTCACAAACCTTTCATGAAATATTCAGTTTTCCACAAACATGCAGTGTAAACAGGCTGTGAGACCATGGAGGGTCTGTTCGCTTCTTAAACACAGAGAGAGAGAGAGAGAGAGGAGTGTATAGAGTGGCTGAAGAGTTTAGAAGCCTGTTTGCATATTTGCTCCTGCTGACCGAGGTCACCGGCTTTATAAAGACTCTTTGTGTAGAGCGGGTGTGTGTGCGTGCAGCCATGTTCTCTAGATATTAGGCAGCACATGAGAAAGATCTCAGTGGGTCAGGTTACACTGAAATCCTTGAGCGAGCTCAAAGAGAGGTTCTCCATACCAACACACACACGGTTTTCTTCCTTATCCCAGTGCCCAAGGACACACTCACACACTAGTACTGAATCAGACCGTTTTAAACATTTTATATTATTCACGTATCATATTACAGCTCACCATCACACCGCCCTGTTGTTGATTATTTTCCTAGAACAGCATGACACACGGTGTTTTATTCCTTCCGTAAGATGTTTCCCATCATGTCTGATGTATTAAATTTATAGTGTCTCTTATTTTAAAAATAAATAAATCAATCAATCACAGTGACCGGTAGCTAACGCTAGCCGCCTGTTCATATTATATACACAACTCGGGGCAATTTAATCGGTTCTTATTTAATAAAATATTAATTCCGATAAATTAAGAGCTTTAATGACCTGTAGACATCCTGTATATAAAGCACAGCTAATACAGAACTAAAAGAATCCTTCATACTGTACACTTTTTTCCCCACTTCTTTTTTTTTTTTTTTTTTTTAAAGTAAGAAGCAGCGGTGTAATATTTACTCTGGGCTAAATAGACCGTCGAGTTTAACAGACCGTTGGCGTATCTTGGCAACGTTGTGACGTATCGCTGATTTTAAAACAGCTCTTAAACCATTTCCTTGTGCTGACTTCTAAAGCAAGAACGCAGGGAATCAAACCAGCTGCCTTTTATTCCAGCTGACATTTTGTTCAAGTCCTGAACCACACTACAGGAAAATCAGTTTACGGGACCGCAAAAGGGGCCCCGATTTCAGGCTGGTCGTGAACAATTATCGTTACATGTGAAGTGTCTGATTTTCTTCTCCGATCCACACATGAACATCACAATTTATTGAAAATGATCAGCAGTGAAATATTTATATTCAATCAATCACTCTGTACAACTACTGGTGTCAAAACGCAGTCTTGGTTTCTCCGAGAACCAATCAGATGTCGTCTGCCATGTTTGTCTTTTTTTTTTTTTTTTTTAAATTGTAATTTACATTTGTTAAAGAAAAAAAAATTTCAAGAGCTTAAATCATTTAAAGTGTGTTTTATTCTGGAAAAATCTGATCGCTGGATCACTATTTGCTCCGGAGTTCTCTCGTCAACATGTTGCTCCATTTTCACTTCGGTTAGCTTCGGTTTCCTGATGCTGATAAAAGCGTGGTGGGCTTCAAATGCTGTTTTGTTTTGTTTTTCCCCTCCATGTTCATAACAGAGTGGGAAGTTTCAAACTTCCCAGTAGGAAAGATCCGTTTGAACGCTCATAATTCCTGCTCGAGAGCTGCGATTCCGTGACGATGTTTCAAGATGGCGGCGCTCATCATGAAGCAGAAACTCAAAATAGCGGCTGACGAACTGAAATTTAAAACGCTATTCGCTTTCTGTAAGATTTCTTGATCAAACTGCTTTTTCGTACAAATTTCTGCACGATAACAAATTAAGCACCAACCAAAGAAACCAGCGACTAAAGACTGGTTTTAGATCAGGAAAGGTTCAATCGTCAAATTTTTAAAAACGTCTTACTTGTTCAAATATTCTGGAATCTACATAAAACATGATGAACTCTAATCACTTTAAGCTGCAGCTTCAGTACGAGTTTATCAAGCGGCTGAGAAAAACCCTTTCGGAAAAACGGTTTCATGACCTGTAGACATCCTGTAAGCTACACTTACAGGCCACTTTATTAGGAACAGCCCTACATCCACCTGCTGTTCTCTGCAGTTGTGTAATCAGCCGATCCCTCGCCAGCAGCACGACGCGTCAAATCACGCCGATACAAATCACGAGGTTCAGTTAATGCTCACAACCTTCAAACATCAGAACGGGAAAAATCGTGATCTCACAGTGTGACTTTCTTTCTTTCACTGTGGCGTGGGTGTCGGTTTGAGCATTTCAGAAACTGCTGAGATCTCCTTCCTGGGGTTTCCTCACTCTCTACCCTCCTCCATCCGTCTACCTGTCTCACTCTCTACCCATCTGTGGCACTCTCTACCCTCCTCCATCCGTCTACCTGTCTCACTCTCTACCCATCTGTGGCACTCTCTACCCTCCTCCATCCGTCTACCTGTCTCACTCTCTACCCATCTGTGGCACTCTCTACCCTCCTCCATCCGTCTACCTGTCTCACTCTCTACCCATCTGTGGCACTCTCTACCCTCCTCCATCCGTCTACCTGTCTCACTCTCTACCCATCTGTGGCACTCTCTACCCTCCTCCATCCATCTACCTGTCTCACTCTCTACCCATCTGTGGCACTCTCTACCCTCCTCCATCCGTCTACCTGTCTCACTCTCTACCCATCTGTGGCACTCTCTACCCTCCTCCATCCGTCTACCTGTCTCACTCTCTACCCATCTGTGGCACTCTCTACCCTCCTCCATCCGTCTACCTGTCTCACTCTCTACCCATCTGTGGCACTCTCTACCCTCCTCCATCCGTCTACCTGTCTCACTCTCTACCCATCTGTGGCACTCTCTACCCTCCTCCATCCGTCTACCTGTCTCTCTCTACCCTCCATCCGTCTACCTGTTTCACTCTCTACCCTCCATCTGTCTACCTGTCTCACTCTCTACCCTCCATCTGTCTACCTTTCTCACTCTCTACCCATCTTCATCTATCTGTCTCACTCTCTACCCATCTGTCACTCTACCCTTCTCCAGCTGTCCACCTGACTCACTCTCTACCCATCTGTGGCACTCTCTACCCTCCTCCATCCGTCTACCTGTCTCTCTCTACCCTCCATCCGTCTACCTGTTTCACTCTCTACCCTCCATCTGTCTACCTGTCTCACTCTCTACCCTCCATCTGTCTACCTTTCTCACTCTCTACCCATCTTCATCTATCTGTCTCACTCTCTACCCATCTGTCACTCTACCCTTCTCCAGCTGTCCACCTGTCTCACTCTCTACCTGCCTTCATCTACCTGTCTCACTCTCTACCCATCTGTGTCACCCTGTACCCATCTCCGTCTGTCTACCCATGTCCCTGTCTCGCACTCTACCTGTCTGTCTCCCTCGCTCTCCATCTCTCGAGCTGTGTCCCTGTCTCACACTCGACCCATCTGTCACTCTCTACCATTCTCCATCGGTCTACCTGTCTCACTCTCTACCCATCTTCATCTATCTGTCTCACTCTCTACCCGCCTTCATCTACCTGTCTCACTCTCTACCCGTCTGTGTCACTCTGTACCTGTCTCCGTCTGTCTACCTGTGTCCCTGTCTCTCTCACTACTCGTCTCCGTCTGTCTAGCTGCCTCACTCTCTCTACTTGTCTGTGTCACTGTCTACCCTTCTGTCGGTCTACCTGTCTCCCTCTCTACCAGTCTAGGTCACTCTCTACCCTGCTGTGTCTGTCTGCCTGTGTCACTGTCTACCCTTCTCTGTCTGTCTCCCTATCGATCTGTCTCCCTCTCTACCCATCTCTGTCTGTTGACCTGTCCCCCTGTCTCTCACACTACCCGCCTGTCTGTCTCCCTCTCTACCAGTCAGAAGCTGCTGATCTCCTCCTGGGGTTTTCACACACAACAGTCTCGAGAGTTTACACAGAATGGTGCGGAAAACAAAAAACACAGTGTGAGCGACAGTTCTGTGGGTGGAACGTAAACAAACGCCTTGTTGATGAGAGAGGGTCAGAGATCAGAAAATGCAGATTGGTTTGAGATGTTTTTTTTTTTTTTTGCCAGGAAGGATACAGTAACTCATATAATCACTCTTTACAACCGTGATGAGCAGAAAAGCATCTCAGCATGCAACAGAAAAATAGAAGAACACATTGGGTTCCTCTCCTGCAGCCAAGAACAGGGATCTTAGAACCAACAACATGTTCCTGTTAAAGTGGCCGGGGAGGGTATATCATACCTATTGCAGCTTTAATGTTTCCTGAATTCTCAGCAAACGCTGGAAAGTGAGACGATGTCTCCACTACACCTGCGATGTCATTCACGACACCTGCGCTGGATTTCTGATTGTGACGTCACTGAAAAAGGATCACGACAAAATTTAAACGTTATTCCGTATATCCGAGTTAAACGTTTGTTGTTTTTTTCCTCCAATTAAGCGCTCGTTTCACCGAGTTAGGAATAACAGCGTCCCCGTGACGACCGCTAACTTCTCACATGATTAACAAAAAATAAACTACAGCCCCGAGCAACAAATATTCATTATTAACATTTAAAGTGTTTCAGGGCGGAGTTTAGCTTTATGGGCTGCTTTGTTTGCCTTTAATTGGAGTCGTGTTTAAAGGTCCCATGGCATGAAATTTTCACTTTCTGAGGTTTTTTAACGTTAAAATGAGTTCCTCTGACCTTCTTAAGTCACCCCAGTGGCTAGAAATTTCATAATGTGTAAACCAAACTATGCCCAACATTTGAGAATGGCGCGTCAAAACGGCTCGTTGATAAGCTCTTCCCTTTACTACGTCAGCAAGGGAGATGATCCCCACGCCCCCCTCTGGATTCCCACCCACTGTATGGATTGCCCGCCCAACTCAAAAGTTGCCTTTTGTCCTACCAAGCCTACTGCGCATGCGCGAAGCCTACTGCGCATGTGCAGAACACATGACTACATTTTGTAGTGAGGAGCCCATAGAAGACACAACATGGAAATTGCGCTGTACATGGATGTGACAACACAGAAAGGAGTCTGTTTTTACTGCCGACGGGAGAGCCCCTGAAGACGCAGTGGCTTAATTTTATTTACTTCAATAATACGCCGTCGAGTCTACCTAAGACGGTGTATGTTTGTCGGAAGCATTTTCCTGATGAATGTTTCCACAACTTGGGACAGTACAGGGCAGGTTTTGCACATCAACTGTCACTGAAGCCTGGGTCCGTACCAAGCATCCCTGCCGCATCAGCAACAAACACCGAACAAGTAAGTGTATAACTGTTAAGTCGTTTTGCCGTGTTTTAAAATCGGTGCGTTAGCCTAGCAATGGCTACATTAGCTGTGCAGCTAACCGCTTCCTGCAGTTAGCCAGGTACATGGGCTCGAGTTGTACCATTTTTTTTTTAGACAGGGCGGACGGACCAGGGCATTCACCCGCCTGGCCGTGCCCGACGAGGAGCGCTCTCGGTCGGCTTGGGAGGCAGACGGCAGCCCCTCCTGGAAGTGCAGTTTTACCATGGGCCTCATGCGGAAAAAAATGACAAAGTCCCAGTTTTACCATGGGCTCGAGTTGTACCATTTTTTTAGACAGGGCGGACGGACCAGGGCATTCGCCCACCTGGCCGTGCCCGACGAGGAGCGCTCTTGGCCGGCTTGGGAGGCAGACGGCAGCCCCTCGCCCTCCCCCCATGGCACGCCCCCACCGTCTACCCTTCCCCGCCTCCTGCTTCTCATTAGCAAAACGACGCACTGGGAAAAGCGGTGAAATGGGGCTTTCTCCCAGGAGGCTATATCTACGTACCGAGGGTTCATTTTGAGAAAGGCTGCGGATATAACATCCGGAAACCTCCACGAGCCTGTTTAAAGCATCAACAAACCACCATGCCATGGGACCTTTAACACTTCCAGGCAAAAGATAGATCCCGAGGGCATCGCAACAGTGACGGGGACCTTTCTCGAACACGGGAAGAAGAAACGATCGAGAGCGAGAAAAATCTGTTAGAGTTCTCCTTATAACTTACTGTATATCTCACAGGCATCAGAAGCCACGCCCACTCTGTACCATCAGAACTATGGATTTGAATAATGTGTTCTCACACACACACACAAAGTCTGCAGCCAGTTTACAAACACACTTTAAACGCTGTTTATTCATATAGAAATAAGTACATTTTACGTTACACTTTGTAAAAAGAGGAATTAAACTCTATTAGCTTGAAATTATCATTTATCATCAACGTTATTAAAACCTGAAACCCTTTCCAAGCGTTTCACTCTGAGGACGTGTGTGTGTGTGTGTAATGTGTGCATCAATGCCAGTGCATGTTCGACAGTAAGTCCCTGTTTTTACAGCAGTCGGCTCTCAGATCCTTCTTCTGTTTTCCTTTCCGTCCTTCGTCATGCCGTGTACTTTCAGATGAACGGAGCAGGAAAAAAATGAATGAATACATCCTTAAAAATATAGATTTATATTATTTTGACCCCATTCGCTCCTCATTCAGCACAGACAGGCAGGTCGGACTCTGAGAACGTATGCCGTCGTTTCAAACTTCCTTTAAAGAACAAAAAAAAAAAGTTAAAAAGCTACAATATCTGCAACAGAGCACGAGCACAACCCCGATATCCCAGAATCCACTCTGAGATTCACCCTGAGTCATCCTAACGTCCCACAATCCCGTTTGTGTGCGTCCGTTTCTCCTGAGTCCTATTTCACCCCCCACTTCAGCCCCCTCCCTGCTCCAAAAAGCACGAACCGCTACAGGATGTGAGAAGTGAGATGGGCGGGGCAGGTGGTGAGGACATAAAGACATCCTCAACAACAACAAAAGTCTCAATTTCTTTCAATCTGCTCGATATCGAGTTCTCCGCCCAACACGTCCCTTCTCAACCCGCACAGCTCCGCCCACGGAGGTTCTCGCTCCTTCCCGTTGGTCCAGTCGCCGTCTGAGTCGTCGATGACCGATGAGTCGTCTTCTTTCGGGCTGAAGGGATACACTTTCTCTTTCTCACTCTGGTGGACGGGGCTACCGAAAGAGGGCGGGGTCTGGCTTGATCGACAGTCGTCGTCGCTGTTAACGCGAGGGCAACTGAGGCTCTGGAAATTCTGCTTCTGTCAAAAACAAAAACCACCATCATTAGTTTAACATCCCGTATCAGTACGATCACGTTAATTACAAAATAGCTGTCACTGAACCAGAAGGTAGGCGGAGTCTACAAAACACCACCTGTGTGTCGATGGGGTCGAGAGTGAACGCATCAAATGCGCTTAAATTTTGAGCACACAGATACACATTTGCGTATGAATTTGCATCTCTGTGGAGTGGTACCGGAACGCTCCAGATGTTGCAGGATCGGGGAACTCCCGGCCAACGTTCCAACTTGAAACTAAAAGGAAGAAAGGACTCCAGAGGCCGTGCTTAACAGAAACGGGTTACTGTTTCCAGTTTTGTATAGTAATGAAGTAAAAATACTTCACTGCTGTACTTAAGTACATTTTGGGAGATTTTGTACTTTACTTGAGTTTTCAAATTTTTGAGAACTTTCACTTTTACTTCACTATATTTTTTAACTTAATTGCATACTTTTACTCCGATACATTTTCAAAGAGCCATTTAGTTACTTGTTACAAAAAAAAAGGAAAAAAAATGTGTTTTAACCCCACTGACTGCAACGAAGGCGCCGTTTACACATACCCGGGTATTTTTAAATACGCAGACCTTTGCCTTCGTTTGTGCCTTTCGTTTATAGACCCCTTTCACATGACGTCACCGCGCCGCGAGAGTTTGTTAGGCGCCATATTGGAAGACCAAGTACATGCACTCACAATATAAAACAAAGTACGAGCGAGAGTAAAGTGACACGATGGCTGATAATTCGGGTTATGTGAGTACATTACCAGCTGCAGAAAGGGCACGGTATGTGGAGAAACTGGCTGTGATTGATGGGTTTGACCCATATGAAGGGAGAATGGAAACATAAGGAGGACCGGACACCAGTTCTTCCATCTGTTTGCTACCCAGACATTGTAAACTATTTGTTGTTTACACCCAGTGCCTACACTCAGTGTTCGAACTATGCCGATATTTTCGGGGGGTCCCTTTTTTTCCCTTGGGGTGCTTGCACTTGTCTCGGAGCGCGGATCTCCAAACACATGAGAAGCCTATCTTGCGCACATATCACGCGGACTCCACACACGCATCGCGTCTGAAGTCATAACTCATCAGGGGAAATCGTGTCTGCATTGGCATGTTCAAAAAACAACCTCGCGTCAACAATGATACCACACGCAAGAAAAAAAAACAGTCAGGCTACTCAACAACCAACCTGGCAGCAGCGAGCAAGCCCCAAACCATCCTAAATTATTATTATTATTAAATTGTAGAAGTCCGGGAGGCTTGCTCCTCATACAGTTATCAACTTGGGGCCACTTTAGCATGTTTTAAATCTGAATTTCTTGCGTTTGCTTACCTCAAAGTGTCCGCAGATCATGCACAGACTTATCCATTATATCCACAGTTTTTTGCCAAGTCTCACACAGGTTTCTTTCAAGTCTACTGTTGGGCCAATAAATCATAAATAAAACAGCTCAGATTTGTTTGTTTAAGTCGTTTGCCACTCCACTTTATTCTCGTGGGTTCACATACCGCTGCCGTTATTATCCCCTTATCACGAGTTTGTTGGTCTTCCAAAATGGCGCAGGGTCTGTTTACTTCCGGTTTCGGGTGACGTCAGTGAAAGGGATCTATACACACACGGAGTTTTTTCCTCTGAAAATGATTCTTTCTAAAAACCCCAGCAAAAGTGGAGATTTTTTGAAAACTCCGTTTTGCGTTTGTGTGTAAAGAGACCAAAACGGAGTTTTAGGCAATCTTCACGCCACAAAAGAGCGACCGTTGTACATATGACAAGCATGGAAACACTCAGAGTAGCAGCATTTCTGTTATTAAGAGCTATATTCGCCTGTTTGCTTTTGAGAATAAAGCTCATAAAGCTCATTGACCAGCAGCAGGCTTTCGTCTAAACGGGGGAACAGGGGCGCTGCGCCCTCTTACTCTCGGCGTGCGCCCCCTTACCGACTCCGTGAAAACATCCCAGCAACACTACGTGACAATGTGTCTGATCATCAAATACGTTATAATTGCTCCAAAAATATTCCAATCATAGTAGATACACCGCCAGACGGCGCAAAAACAATCCGAATTGGCGTTTTCCAGACTGAGGCGCCATGTTGTTTAGTTGTTTACTTGTCGCGGCTGCTCTCGCGAGATTTGACATGGGTTACATACAAGGTCAGCTGACTTGTAGCGCGAGATTTCTCGAGACTGAATGACCTTTCACCCACCGGCGCGGGAGCTTTTGACAGAAGTAGTTCGCGAGTTGGTTTTGTTGACACTTGGGCATTTAAAGATGTCATCCCGCGGCACGAAGCGGAAGAAAGACAAAGACTGTCCAGGGCAGAAGAAGATTAGGCCAAATTAAAAAAAAAAAAAAAAAAAAGTGTGTTTCCGGTAACCCGACCGATCGAGAATTTCCGCGTCGAAATTGCCGACCGTAAAGTTTTTATTACAAATTTCCCTCGATATTTTAGTGTAAGCAGCGTTAGTTTGTCATAATTTTTTGTTTCAACGCATTCAAGTTGTGAAAGAAACGATAAAAAGTAAAATGTTTCGCCACTTCTATCAGCCCTCCTGCATAAACATGGAAGCGCACTTGTATACTGAAGGAGGAAGGAAAACTGAGCCGAGCCGCCATTTTGAATCCTCATTCAAGGCTGTAATGCAAATTGCTTCCTTTTCAGTATACAAGTGCACTTCCATGGCAGGGAAAAACACTACGTTTTGCCGCCTATGTAGTCCCCTATTTATACAAATAGGAGTCATTCAGGATTCAGCCATGTTTTTGCTCGACCCAAGTTCTACAGTAGGCTAGGCGAGGCCGTCTGCTTTTAATGGAAGTAGCCGAGCCTAGGATGTTATTTTCATGTTATTTCTTGATAAGGTGTTTTCACGTTATTACATGAAAATATCATGAAATATCGCTTCCGTAGATCATAACTCGAACTCTCGCGATTTTTTTTTTATTCGTTTAAAGATTTAAAACACTTATTTTATTATGATGTGTGGTATAAAGGATTCTGTGCCAAAATACTATTTTGTAAGATGTTTACTTGTGTTAATTTTTTCGAACAAAATAAAAAAAAAAAAATTTAAGAAAAAAAAAAAAAACTTTCCTACCTACCGACCTTATTTTAGTATTTCATGTTACCGGAAACACACTTTTTTTTTTTTTTTGGCCTTACTTCTTTCTTTTTCAATGTTGACAGACAATTTGTTACAATTTCCCTCTCGGATAGCCTCAGAATGTCCCATTGGAGCATTTTTCAAAGGCTTTGCACGGCGGGGGGGGGGGACAACCGGCACCATCCCCCCCGCCATGGTGAGCGCCCTCATACTAAATTTTTCTAGAAAAAACCCTGCAGCAGAGACGCATTAGGGCTCGGAGGGCAGCAATTGCGGAGCTTCTGGTGACCAAAAGAGCCCGACCGTACCACCGCCAGCGTCGGCGATTTTGGGTTCGACCTGGACGGACTGCTATCTGGTGGGAGAATTTCGAGAATGGCGTTGTCGTCCCGGAGGAATGGCAGGAAAATTTCAGAATGTTGCGATCCTCACTCCTGTCACTCGCAGAGTTGGTACGTCCGTACATACCGTACAGGGTGAGTGTACTCACATGCGTGCTTCTGTCGATGTCGTCAAAAAAGTTGCCTGCGCACTCTGGCGTAGTTTAACAGCTCTTGACAGCGTATTTATGCGGATCAATATAAACGTAATTTTTTTTAAAAAACGCAGCTGTGTGCACGAAGTTATTTTGAAAAACGGAGTTTAGAAAACGTGCGTTTTTAAAAATACCCGGGTATGTGTAAACAGTGCCGAAGTCAGGGCGTGCCTGGGCTTGTTCACCACTTGTGCATGACAAGCAGTAGGCTACACCTGTTGGCTTCACGCAGTAAGCAGAAAGCTAGCTTCGCAATCAACAGCCCTGATGGAAGAGGAGACGGAGACAGCAGCTACTTCGGCTACAAATGAAGAGGAACCTGATGATGAGCACCCCTGGCCGTATTTGAACACAATGTTCTCTTACGTTGATGTGAAGGATCCGTCCTATCGAATGAAGTGCCTCTTATGCCTTCCAAAAAACGTGGAAATTCTCTCTTATAGAAACTCCCCGTCCAATCTAAAGAAACACATCGCGGTTTTCTCAGGTTTTTCAGTTTTCTCCAAATTACTTTTTTCTTTTGATTATTATGACAGCAATCGGTCGTGTACGCACCGCCATAGTTTATAAAGTGCAATAACAGTAGCAGCTTTTTTTTTTGTTTTTTTCTTAATGGTGTGATGTATGCCTAATTTTCAGTGCTTTCTCTTCTCTTAGTTTAAAAAACAAAGGGAAAAAATGAGAAAAAAAGTGCCAGAACTGTGGTCTCCATCTTCAGATGCCAGATAGGCAGCTTCATTTTCCTCCCAATTTATTTTTTTCTTGTTTATAATGGTTGTGTGTGCACCTCTATTTTCAGCAGTGTAATTGCATTGGTGACAAATTACCTTCAGTTTACCAAAATATTACAAATTCAGATCGCCTTTGCTTGTTTACTTTTACGTGTACTTTTAATTACATTACTTGAGTACATTTATTTTTGCATTACTTGTCATACTTAAGTGCAAGAAATGTCAGATACTTTAAGACTTTGGCCCACTTTACACGGGGACGGTCTGAAACAAAAACGCAAAAGTCCGTTTTCGTTCTCACTTTTTTCCGCGTCTACACGACCGTTTTCAAGGAGGAAATCTGCGTCTATACGGTGACGCATAAATGTGTGGAATTCAATTGGATGTGCATGCCAGGCGGCTAGGTGGTGCTGTGAAAGACCTCCGCTATGTCTGCACGCATGCGCAACGTCTTCTGTCTTGTCTGATCTGCGCATCTGCGCCGCGAAAACTTTGACTACTCTGCCTATGGTAAGTAAGAAAGTAAGTAAAAAAGTAAGAGCATACTATACCCGCCTCTGTTCATTAGCGGTATATGTGCAGATTCGCTATAGATGTTCGAAGGACTCCTGGACGTTTATTAAAGCTGCCAGAGCGGCTTGAAGGTCCGTTGGATCGATGTAATCAGACATGCTCTTACTTTTTTACTTACTTTCTTACTTCCCGGGCTGGCATGTACAGTATATGACATATGTATGACGTGAACGCGTACCCGACGTGAGCAGATCCGAGCAGAGTTTCGCGTATTGGGTAGTTTAGACGGATATGCAACGGGGGCTGTTTTTAACTTATCCACTCTGGAAGGCGTTTTCAATTTTTTCCGTTTTTCAGCCTCGGAAACGCCGTCCCCGTGTAGACGAAAGGCACTTCCGATAAAATATTTAGTCGTTTTTACCCGACAGTAAGGTATTAGGCAGAGACCCGTCCACCCGTAAATTTGACGGGCAATTGCCGATTTCAACGGGCAAGTATACACACAGACGGATACTGAAACGGACGATAATGCCGAAAATTTTCGCACATGAATACTCCCACATGTCATCCGATAAATCCAGTTATGTTCCGCCCACACACGGACTGGCCATCGGGAGTAGCGGGAGTTTTCCCGGTGGGCTGGTGGTTCAGCGTGGGCCGGCGGAGAAAAAAAAAAAAAAAACAGTTGCGCGCTGGCCTTTAATATGATAAGCAATGTTAACAGTTTCTTTAACAAACTGTTAACATTGCTTATTACAGTTGCGCGCTGGCCTTTAATATGATAAGCAATGTTAACAGTTTGTTAAAGAAACTGTTAACATTGCTTATCATATTAAAGGCCAGCGCGCAACTGTTTTTTTTTTTTTTTTTTTTCTCCGCTGGCCCACACTGAACCACCGGCCCACTGGGAAAACTCCCGCTACTCCCGATGGCCAGTCCGTGTGTGGTTCCGCCATCATTTACAAATCGTAAGAAACACAGTTTAATACGAAAAATACTGAAAACTTGAAATGAAAAATCAGAATATTTCATCGTTTCCGCCATTTTGGCCCGCACTGAATCTTGTAACATGCGGACTGAATAAATCGCGAATTCTGATTGGTCGAAAATTGCCAAACACCCTGCGTTGTAGTTTCCTCTTTCTTGGCGGGAGAACCGCATTTTTTTTTGCTGACTCACTCTTCTGGATCAAGATGAATCCCAACAAACGCCCCAAATTGAATGTGACAAAAACTGATTCGTTTTTCCACAAAAAGACAGAAAAGGTATGTGTGATACATTGATTAACAAGGGGGTTTCATTGGGGTATGGTAAAATAGAATACTGTTGGTTTTTTTTTTTATTAAATACTGTAACTAGATCAAAAGATTATATACAATTCATTGTTGTTTATTTTCTTTTCACTTTTGTTACCAAATCAAACACCATACATACATCTGATACATTCAGGAGTGAAACTGAAAAAAATACAAAGTAAAAATATGCAATATTTCTGATCAAAAATTACACGCCATTTCACCCTGAAAATGTCCTAGAATGCAGGAAATGAAGTCTAAATTTCAAAAATTTTCTGGGGGGGCATGCCCCCAGACCCCCCTAGAGGGACTTCGCGCCTGCGGCGCTCGTCTTCGCACCTGCGGCGCTTATCAGGATTATATAAAATATTATTTTTGACTGGTAAATTTCTTTTTCTGCCTAATACCCTACCCGACAGCGTCCTCGTGTAAACGGACCCTTTAACTCAAGTAACATTTCAGTCAGTGACTTTGACTTTTACCAAAGTCATTTTTTGGAAGGGTACCAATACTTTTACTTGAGTGTGAGTTCCCAGTACTTTATACAACACTGACTGTTTCATAAAACAGAACAGCCAATCAGGTTCCGTATGCAAATCGGAGCCATGTAACGAAAACACCGCTTAACCAGGAAAACAGGGCGGGGCCTTCAAATTAGCATATTCACAGAACCCGGAATGTTTTTGTGAGCTGCGATGTCAAGCGGTTTATTATTCCGTACAGGAAAAAAAAAACAAAAAAAACAGGTCTTCAAAGCAGGTTACTGGTTTACAAAACTGTTAAGTCAGATGGTTAATGTGATAAAAAAAAAAAATCGTCACATCCTTTTTTATTTATTTTTAGAAGAACGTTGTGACTGGTGCACATCTGTTACAGCACACAGGACTGACAGGAAAAGCTTGTTCACTCAGCTGTACAGCTTTCTGCTTTTGTTTCACCTCAGCACTTTTATCCGCAGATTTGTTTAGTAGATAATTTTCAAAGAGCCTCAAACCCCCCAAAAAAACCCTACGACTTGCACCATTTCTCTATTTCGCCAAAGATCAGCTTTGACGCACGTTCTGTTTCAGACGTTCGTTCTTATTTCTGTACGTTTTCGAACCAAACAGAACACAAACATTTACGCTCAACAGCACAGTAAAGCTGCTTTAGGCCACGCCTCCTACGTATGCATCGATATCGTGACGAAATAAGCTGCGACGCTTTTCTGAGGACATCGCAGGTATCGTCATGTTCGTTTTACAACACAAAATTCAGAGCTGGAAATTCCTTCGCAAATATATCCACCGTATCGTGACACGCTGTGTATCGTGGATATCGTAAGTATTGTGACGCGATATGAAAAAAAAAATGTATATATCGTCCGCTTACATGCAGAGAAACTTTCGCAAGACAGATAGAGCGCGCGCTTCAATTCTGCGAGCACTCAACACCGAGACACGCCCACTTCCTTTCAGCAGTGTCTAGCTAGACGTCCACTGTACGCAAAATCGTCACCTCGTTCATTTCAAACTTCCAAGGAGTAGCGAAATGAAGGCACAAAGGATTATGGGATAGTGAGCAGTGAGAAACATTGAGAGAGAGAGAGAGAGAGAGAGCATGTTTCATGTTCTGTGATGATCCCTTGACTGCTTACTATCAAGTATTTTTATTTATCAGTCTGAAAAGAAAAAAAAAATGGTATTGAGGCATCTGTACTGATTATTAAAGATTATTTTCATATCATGTGACCGGTCCGAGAGACAGAATCCAAAGAAACAACAAGAACACCACCGGGCCTAAAACCGAACCTTGAGGGATACCGTATTGTACTAGTCTATTTTATGAAAAAGAATCTGCATTTACGCTAACAAATTGATAACGGTTACCCAGCTAGCCACGCCCATCCTGTTTGTACGACTCTAGTTCACAGGTCAGATCGGCGTGGCTCATTTATTCGCAGTGATACGAACGAGAGGAAGCTGTGACAAGCCACCATCCTCCAACTTCACCACCCTGTACAGCACCGACAGCGGGGGAAACCCCTGCACGCGGGTCTCGGGGTGAATAGGGTGTGTGTGGTGTGAGATTAGGTGATCAGTTTCAGGAATGTGTTTCACACCTTCACATTCAGTCACACACACACACACACACACATCAAGCTTTGTTGCTTCAGAGACAAAATATTTGGTTTGTAAATCAGGCTATATTTCACCTCCACCACTCTGTCCCTTACACACAGAGGAAACACACACACACACACACACACACACACACACACACTGAGCAAGACAGGCAGAGAAAGTAACAGCTGGACTGACAGGACAGCTGCCGTCATAGAAACATCACTTGGGGGAAAAAACAAGAACTACCTTCCACACATTCACTCTGAGGTTCCTTCACATTTGCATATCCATAAATATTGGTATTTTAATGAGGGTAGAGATGTTCCTGGATCAATTTGGGTTCTTTCTCATGGGGAACGTGGACTAAACAACGTACAACCCCATTTACGGAAAAGTCGGGACATTTTCCAAAATGCAACGGAAAACAAATAATCTGTGATTTGTTCATTACAACGTTCAGTCCTCAGAACTGGAACCGGATCGAGAACGGCTTTATCCGCCTCTGTGAATGCAAAAAACACGACTCGCGCCATCAATAACGTTTTGGAACGCGATGTGAAGCATGACGAGCGACTGTGTGTGTGTGTGACATCATCTCATCTGATGAGACTGCAGTGTTAGTGTAAGAGCCAGATGTGTGTTGCGTCACCTGTATCAGGTACATCTTGAGACCTGGACATGCGTCAGCAGACAGGGACTGTGCACTTCCACTCCATTACAAAGTGTGTTAACCGAACTGATCCTCCATTGCCCCTTTTCCACCAAAGCAGTTCCAGGGCTGGTTCGGGGCCAGTGCTTAGTTTGGAACCGGGTTTTCTGTTTCCACTGACAAAGAACTGGCTCTGGGGCCAGAAAAACCGGTTCCAGGCTAGCGCCAACTCTCTGCTGGGCCAGAGGAAAGAACCGCTTACGTCAGCGGGGGGGCGGAGTTGTTAAGACCAACAACAATAACAAGACCGCGAAAGATCGCCATTTTTAAGCGACGAGAGGCAGCAGCTGTACAAACGCGAAGTCAGCCATTATTATTATTGTTGTTTTTGCTTCGATATTCGCGCCAAGGTTTATGCAAACGTAGCGACGTAACTGACGTATACAGCGACATAATGACGTGGCTTCCCTTAGCACCATGAGCTATGGAAAAGCAAACTGGTTCTCAGCTGGCTCGCAAGTTGAACGAGTTGTGAACCAGCACCAGCACTGGCCCCGAACCAGTCCTGGAACTGATTTGGTGGAAAAGGGGTAACAGTAATCCACGTGCTAATTATCACCCAAAAAAATATATAAAAAACACCCCTCAAGGTTCCATCATTGCACCACACACCAGCGCACGACTGACGCCACGACCTGACAGGTTTCATCGGATTATCTTTAAAAAACAAACAAACAAACAAAAAAAAACACCCCACACCCACTAGCACATTAACACCACTGCTGTACCTCATACAGCAACTCCGCCCACTCTGTCAAATGCTATATAAAATCAACGCAAGACGATTTAAAAACACTAATTCGATCACGTATGAACAAGAACACGGCGAGTGGCAAAATAAATCTAACAGGAGGAGCCTCAGGAACTGGTTGTTTCTATGGAAACTAGGGCTGTAACGATATGCATATCAAAATCGAAATCGCGAGGGGGCGTCGTGGCTCAGGTGGTTAAGGCGCCATACCATGAATGCGGGCGACCCGGGTTCGATTCTGGCCCGAGGTCATTTCCCGATCCCTTCCCGTCTCTCTCTCCCGCTCATTTCCTGTCTCTACACTGTCCTATCCAATAAAGGTGCAAAAAGCCCAAAAAAATATCTTTAAAAAAAAAAAAAAAAAAAAAAAAAAATCGAAATCGCGATACGCAGAGCCACGATCCGTATCGCGATACAAGAAGGCAGAATCGCGGTACACCCTTTCAAACTTCTCCTCAGCCCAAAAACAGAGGCGCTTCCAAACTTCAATTTATGAATACTTTACTTTTTATTTAAATTACATTTTAAACTTACTTAAATTACTTTTATTTTTTTATATCTATTAGTAAGTCGTTTTTTTGCCGACCTGCGACAATCTTCTGCGAGTCACGCAACGTCCACACTTGCCACTGGCAGAGCATTCATTTCTTTTAAGCGCTCGCCATTCTGGTTGCGACGCAGGGAGCGAATCTGTAAACAAGCAGCTCATTGGCTGGCTAGGTGTGCCACAAGCCAATCACAATCACTTGACCGGAAAGGCATGCAGTGTTGCCAGATTGGGCGGGTTTAGGTGCTTTTTGGCTGGTTTTGAACATATTTTGGGGTGGAAAACGTTAGCAATATCTGGCAACACTGAAGGCATGTCTGCTTGGGCGGAAGCCTTCTGCGGCAGTTACATTTTGACACGCGAGCAATGTTTCACCATAAATATTCCGTAATTTCCATCTGTTTTCCGCGATCACAGAAAATCATTGGCCCTATGAGAGTGAGACAGTGAGAGAGCCCCCCCCCAAAAAAAAAAATCTTAACGGATTTACACGATTTGGAAAAATGACTTTTTCAGAACCGAAAAAACAGAGCTTCCGGCTCAACAGTATTATTTTGAGAAATAAAACAATCTTTGGATATACATTTGTTCATTTTTGCATACATATTACTCATTCTCTGCAGTGGTCTGAATTATTTGTTATTAAATAGTTAATGTAAGTAAGTAAATGTTAATAAGTCAAATTTACTACTTTAAAAAAACATTTAAAAAAAAATCGTGGGCGTATCGAATCGTGGGTCAAAAATCGCGATACGAATCGAATCGTGAGTCGGGTGTATCGTTACAGCCCTAATGGAAACGGCCACACCCGTCCATCTTCCTGCAAGTTCTTTCAAACCGAAAGTTGATATCGTCGGTATATTTCCTATGCAGATGATGCTGAGCCATAAAAACGACGTATGAAACCAAATCTTAAATCAAACGAGGTTTAGTATCCAATTAGATGTTTCGGTGGCTATTTAAATTGCTCTTTTTTGAAATCATTGCTATTAAGTTAAGTTGCTTTCGAAAGATGGTCCAAAATACGATTTATGAATTTCCGTTACTTTTTAAGTTTTGCTTTAAAAAAAAAAAAAGCAGTCTCCGGTCCAGCGAGTGCAGTTTTATATGGGAAAGAAACGAGCTGTAGGTTTTACCGAGCGTCTTCCTGAACCAGCCACAGTTCTTCTGGACGCTTTGACGGTCACGTCTTCATTTGGCACCAAAATCCAGTAGCTTTCATTACGTTTTCTTTTTAATCTGAAAAGTACTCGCTTACGTCTATAATATGCTGCTCAGATATAAACAAACATTTTTTTTTTCCTGTAACATTTAATTTTGTGCTGGGAAAAAAAAAAAGTTTGGAACTCTAAAATGTTTTGACTCGATAAACAGAAATCTATAAAACAAAGTTAGTATGAAAAAAACTAGGGGGCTAATACTTTTGCACAACACTGTGTATTGTATACACAACTTGAAGTCTGGATACTCGGTCATGAAACTGTAACGTGTAGGTGATTATTTTTTAAATCGTACTTTTAAAATAAATAGCTAGTTTGACTAGCCTAAAGGTTGTAATATCCGATACGTCTGATGCATGGTGCGTATCGGAGCGAGGTTCATGAGGCACGTTAAAATCGAGGATTTGGTGTCGTTATACTTTAGTCTTAGTTTTACAATCATCTTTAACTCATCTGACCGTAAGGCTGATGATCTGTTGCCATGGCGCGGCGTCCGTCGTCTACAATTCGGTTAAATCGTATCTCCTCCGCCAGTTCGCCACAGATTTCCGTTCCGACTGTTTTGTTTGAAGGAACTCATCACTCGGCACAAAACTTGGTCATTGTTTTGTCAAATTTTTTGCTAACGAGTTCCTAATTAGGTCAAATTACTGAATTTTCCAGGCCTCTCATTAGAATTCCATCTCTTCTCCGATTTCGGTTCTGATCGATCTTTCCTTGAGGAACAAAACTTGATTGTTTTGTTTGTCGATTTTCCTGTTCTAGTTTTACAAGTTGTTTATGTTCAGTTAAATCGTATCTCCTTCCTCGGTTCTCGATGGATTTCAGTTCGGATTGTTACTTCGCCCGGGACGGACTCCACCAGGGGGCGAGGTATTGTTTTTGGTGGGGTTTCTTTGTTTTTTGTTAGCAGCATGGCGGGAAAACGGCTGGACCAACCTTCATGAAACTTTCAGGATAGATGGGCATTGGTCTCAAATAGAACCCCCAACATTTTGAGGGTCATCCGGTCAGGATCAAAGTCAAAATGTTCATCTTTCAATTCTGCTTCCATTGATATGCTACATGACGGGGTCTCTCTCATAGTTTTCTTAGCGGTCGGGGGTCAAATGTCGGGGAGGGGGGGGGTCAAGGTCAAGGGTTTTCAGAGGCTCATAACTGGGAAACGGTTCAAGATAGACAGATATTATCGACAGATAGGAAGTCATTTATGGGCTTTCAGTTGCCACCATGACCTTTGACTCAAGGTCATGGGTTTTCATCGGACTATAACCTGACAGCTGATGATTGAGAAATATTAGCATTATCAGCGTATACCGTAGGTAGTCTTATATGGGCTTTCATTTAGCACCATGAATGTTGACCTTGAAATGTCAAACTGAAGGTCACGGATTCACCTTGTAAAGTGAACAGGCCAGACTGCCGGGCGAGGTTTGTTTTGCCTGGCAACACTTGTTTTGTTTGAAAAGAACTCGACCTTCTGCACAACACTTGGTCGTTGTATTGTCAAGAGCTGCTAATTAGGCCACTTTAACAAGTTTTGGGATTTCTCATTGCATCTCCTTTTGCAGCTCTCGCCTGATTTCAGTTCTGATTGATGTTTTGGGTCGATCTTCCCTCGGGGAACAAAACTTGGTCATTTCTTGATTCGTCAATTTGTTGACCAGTTTGTTTACTTTCAGTTAAATCGTCTCCACCGTCAGTCCTCGATGGATTTCAGTCCTGATTGTTTTATTTGAAAGAACACGACGTTCTGCACAACGCGCGGCCGTTGTCTCATCTCATCTCATTATCTCTAGCCGCTTTATCCTTCTACAGGGTCGCAGGCGAGCTGGATCCTATCCCAGCTGACTACGGGCGAAAGGCGGGGTACACCCTGGACAAGTCGCCAGGTCATCACAGGGCTGACACATAGACACAGACAACCATTCACACTCACATTCACACCTACGGTCAATTTAGAGTCACCAGTTAACCTAACCTGCATGTCTTTGGACTGTGGGGGAAACCGGAGCACCCGGAGGAAACCCACGCGGACACGGGGAGAACATGCAAACTCCACACAGAAAGGCCCTCGCCGGCCACGGGGCTCGAACCCAGGACCTTCTTGCTGTGAGGCGACAGCGCTAACCACTACACCACCGTGCCGCCCCGCGGCCGTTGTATTGCCAATTTTTTGTGAACAAATTAGTCATTAGTTCAACTTAACACATTTTCTTCTGACTAGAATTTAGGGCTGGGTTCAAAAGATCGATCCACGATCTGATATCGATTCACGTTCAAAAAAAAATACGAGATCGATTCAAAAATGTGTGGATCGATCTCTTCCAGGTGGCTATAGGCACTATTTTCTCGACCGCGCAAGGACCGCTATAAAAAGCGGATGCCGGCAAACGAAACCGAAACTTAAGAACGCGAGATGGCTGAAGCTGCACAGCTAAAATCACCGCCTGGCCTGAAAGCTGATGTATGGCTTTACTTTGGATTCAAACGTTACGAGGACAGAGACGAACTCGACAGAACAAAAGCAGTGTGCAAACTGTGCCACATAGAGGTAAAATATAGTGGCAATACAACCAGTCTCCGCAACCACTTATCCAGGCGCCACGCCGACACAGTTTCAGCTAAACCTGCGGCGAATCAAACTGCACTGGAGAAGGCATTTGGTGTTAAATTACATGCACAAACACATATGGAGCTGTTCCTGTCAATAGGGACAGGGTTTTTTTACTTTAAAGTGACAATCCAGCAATATCTAAGTAAATCGATATCAAATCGGATCGTGACCTTATGAATCGGAATCGAATCGATCCAGGAAATCTGGATCGATTCCCAGCCCTAGTAGAATTGTATCTCCTCTCATTTATCATGCGAATCCAGTTCTGATCGATGGTTTGGGGTCGAGCTTCCTTCGGGGAACAAAATTTAGTCCTTTGTTGATTTTCCCGTCGTGGACAGTTTGTCGTGGAGGTTGGTCCTCTCTCATCGTCACATTTCAGTTCTGGTAGTCATGAGGGGTGTTCACACGGCAACTTTTACTCCGGTGTCGCGCCGGGGCTGCCCCGGTAGAGCGTTCACACGGTACAAAGTTATAGCGGTGTCGCCCCTGAAAGCTGCTTAAACCGGTGCAAATCTAACCCTGCTCGGGAGGCGGTTTAAGAAATTTACTCCGGAGTAAATGCTAGTTTGCGGGGCAGCACCGATATAAAATGGGCCGTCTGAACGCTACAGGGGTAGACTCGCTACGCGTGAGGAGAGTTGATTACATACGGCCATTGCATAATTTGCATCCTGGTATTCTGCGCTTCCAAAATGGCGAATATCAACAACAACAGAGCTGTGTGTCTTCCAGTGTTGCCAGATTGGGCGGTTTTAAGTGCATTTTGGCGGATTTGAACATATTTTGGGCTGGAAAACGTCAGCAGTATCTGGCAACACTGGTGTCTTCATCCACGTTGTTTTCCCGGCGCTTGGTGATGCCATGACAACCGGGAAAAGGAAGTCCATTTTCACGCATGCGCATATTTCATTTCCGCATTATTACTATCGTATAGCACGGTCGCAAAAACTGCCGTGTGAACGCAAGTGGGGCTGCACCGGTACTAACACGCTTCTCTCTAGTAAGCAGGTTTGTGACGTGTGAACGCTCCACAAAATTTGCACCGGTGTAAGATATATCGCAACAAAATACATCGGTGCAGCATCGATGCAAACATGTGCCGTGTGAACACCCCTGTGGTTGCTTTGATGGCAGGACAGATGAGCGACTATGCTCTTGACGTTCTGGTTTAAACTTTGTTAAAAGCACTGAAGTGAAATGTAATGAAATGGAACGTGTGCGTTTGTTTACTCATCAGGTCAGAGCAAAGAGCACGTGAATGAAGTCATTTACTCCGACTTATAAACTCAAGCACACGTGGCAGCTCGGGACACAAACGAACACGGCTGTGCAAGCGACACTGCACGATCGTCAAAAAAAGACAGACAGGAAGAAGCACACTTGCGATGTGAAAGGTCGGGATGTGGCGTGCACCCAGGCGTGCAACGAGCGCACTTCTGCCTTTCATACTCACTTCTTCCTTTCAGGTTTGGCTATGAGCTCGATACATGACACAAAACAGGTTTCTGTTTTAATCAGAGCGAGTCAAAACGAAGGGGGGAAAAAAAAAATCATCAAAAAAACGTACAGGCGGTTAAAAATAAAAACCACACATGCCCCAGAGTTAGCAAATAAGCTGAAAAACATCTCATATTTGTATATTCTCCAGATAATAGCATGGAAATGACGCTGATGATAGAACACCGTCTTTCACAGCTGCGTTACTTATCCGGCTTGGAACTTGGCTAGCTCGCATCTCATTTCCATTTAATTAGCAAACTTTTCTTTTTAACCTCTGCTGAAGTTAAGCTTGTCGCAAAGAAGCGTAAACTCCTCTGACTGTTCCAGAGAAGCTCTGACGCTGGAGACTCCTTCCTTCGATGTTAAATAAACATTTCCTCGCAGATCACAGACCAACAATCATGTTCCTTACTAGAGGAATTTGAACGAGCGCGTCGGTTATAAATAAAGCCGTCAGAGCTGCTGTTATAGAAAAAGAATCACCTTTATTAATGACCAATCCGAATCCAGCGGGGGCGTGGCGTAAATTAATTGCTGGACGGAAGGAAAACACTAACATTCTATAGTGTTAGTCAGGATGTGTGTTTCGAGCTCTGCACTACACTGATATGGTCTACGGGAAACTCCACGTCTCGAATGTTTTACTAGCAGCAGCAGCAGCAGCTGTGGATCAGCCCGCGTACTCCTGTTTACAAGCATGACTTCTGATTCATTTCTGATATTCAGAGAAGTCTGCTATTTACATCGATTTTCTCTTCGATTTGGTTCAGTGACCTAAAAACCATTCCTTCTGTCAAGTGTGTCGAGAGGAGCGGAATCTAAAGCATGCAGATGGTGACTCAAACCAACACACACACACACACACACACACACACACACACACACACACACACACACAGAGGCATGGTAAAATATCCGGTATGATACCCTCAGCAGTAAACTTTCTCACACACACACACACACACACACACACACACACACGTGCGTGCATTCAAGCTTGGCATCGCCATTTAACACAAGTAGTGGACTGTATTTATTTTATTTGTGTGCACAGATAATTGAAAACACTAGGGCTGTAACGATATGTGTATCGAAATCGAAATCGCGATACGCAGAGCCACGATCCGTATCGCGATACAAGAAGGCAGAATCGCGGTACACCCTTTCAAACTTCTCCTCAGCCCAAAAACAGAGGCGCTTCCAAACTTCAATTTATGAATACTTTACTTTTTATTTAAATTACATTTTAAACTTACTTAAATTACTTTTATTTTTTTATATCTATTAGTAAGTCGTTTTTTCGCCGACCTGCGACAATCTTCTGCGAGTCACGCAACGTCCACACTCGCCACTGGCAGAGCATTCATTTCTTTTAAGCGGTCGCCATTCTGGTTGCGACGCGGGGAGCGAATCTGTAAACAAGCAGCTCATTGGCTGGCTAGGTGTGCCACAAGCCAATCACAATCACTTGACCGGAAAGGCATGCAGTGTTGCCAGATTGGGCGGGTTTAGGTGCTTTTTGGCTGGTTTTGAACATATTTTGGGGTGGAAAACGTTAGCAATATCTGGCAACACTGAAGGCATGTCTGCTTGGGCGGAAGCCTTCTGCGGCAGTTACATTTTGACACGCGAGCAACGTTTCACCATAAAAATTCCGTAATTTCCATCTGTTTTCCGCGATCACAGAAAATCATCGGCCCTATGAGAGTGAGACAGTGAGAGAGCCACCCCCCCAAAAAAAATCTTAACAGATTTACACGATTTGGAAAAATGACTTTTTCAGAACCGAAAAAACAGAGCTTCCGGCTCAACAGTATTATTTTGAGAAATAAAACAATCTTTGGATATACATTTGTTCATTTTTGCATACATATTACTCATTCTCTGCAGTGGTCTGAATTATTTGTTATTAAATAGTTAATGTAAGTAAGTAAGTAAATGTTAATAAGTCAAATTTACTACTTTAAAAAAACATTTAAAAAAAAATCGTGGGCGTATCGAATCGTGGGTCAAAAATCGCGATACAAATCGAATCGTGAGTTGGGTGTATCGTTACAGCCCTAGAAAACACGGTCCGCCATTTTGAAGCATCAGTAAGCGGATACCGTACTGACCATAATGACCACTCTGATCGTCCATGGGCTAACGACGAGCGAGCGGCAAATATGACCCAGAGCGTCAGCGACACAGTAGCTCACACGGCCGTACCAAAAATCACAAAACCACGGCGCGCAGACGAATTAGATCTTCCGAGCAAAACAATCAGAATCAAAATGCGCTGAAATCTCAGGGCGGAGTAGCGATTTTTGTGGACGGACGCCGGACGCCGCGTGATGCTAAATATACAGTTGTGCTCATAAGTTTACATACCCTGGCAGAATTTTTGCTTTCTTGGCCTTTTTTCATAGCCTAGTAAACTAGACCCACCCGCCTAGCGGCCAAAAATATTTTTGCCTAGCGAGTGGGTCTAGCCTCGCACCATATAAACAAAAACACCCCGGGCATCAAATCGTGCCCGCCAATCACAACGCAAGGTTTTTGTTTGGATTCTTTGGGCGGGCTTTTGCAGGAGTGACGACAAGGCTGCGCGACGCTGGAGAAAGCACAACAGGAAAGATGGCTACCGCTAGTGAACAGCGCGCGTTTGACTCCGCTTTGGAATCAGTTTTAGAAGAATTAGACTTGGAGTTTTGGTTGAAACATGAGCAGGAAGAGGCTCTCCGCTCATTCCTTTTCAAGAAGGGCGTTTTCGCTGTTTTGCCGACCGGCTATGGCAAAAGTCTGATCTACCAGCTGGCTCCGCTCGTAGCCAAAAGGATGGGGCTAGTTTGTGCAGTACGAAGAATTAATAAACAGCTTTGAAACATTACTTTTTGATTGTTTCTTATTTTCCCGTTATTTTAAATTTAAGGGAAATTATTTCACCAAACACCACTAAATAAAAACTCTCAAAAACAGTTTAAGCAAACACTTGAAAAAAAAAAAAGAGTGTATGTTAAGTATGTGGTACAGACTCCAAACTTGTGGTCATTATCTCCAAACTTCTTAATATCTAGAACCTGTTTATTAATTAATACGCATTTTGAAAAATTATTTATTTCAAGGCCTCCCCCACTGCTTTCTGTCGCTCTGACTACGTCACAGTCACTGTTGCGCTGATTGGTCAGAGCGTTGGCCTATACGCACAGAGACCGTTTGAAAGACGGCGGTTTGTTCCTCCTACCCGCTTCGGAAATGTCTACGGATCGAGGCCAGACTAAATATTCACATTTAGTCTGGCTTGCCAGGCTAATCTAGAGTGTCTGTCAGAATATGATGGTAGACGTTAGTTTGTCTGTCAGATTTTGATGATAGAAACCGATGTGTTTCTATTGTCATTTAGCACGTCTGTCATGTCAGGCTTTTATTAATTAGTTACCACGACTACTGTCCTAAAATTTACTGTGAATGTCCAAGACCCCAAATGCTACTAGAAAAACTTAATAGAATGATCAAAATAATCAATTCAGCAATTTAAGGAGATGGGACTTAACTGGCCTCTGTTATGGTAGAATCTGCCAATAGCTCATCGCCCTACGCCCAGTGAGCTAAAAAGAACAAGAGTGCTCTGAGAGCACAGTATCCCCCGCTGGAAACGCGGCCATAACGCTGGTAAAGCGCGACTGAATTGAACGAAACTGGAATCTGCGTATTACCGACATATAACAAAGAATCCTGTCAAGTTTTGTGAAATTCCTCCAAAAATTGTGAGAGGAGTTGATTTCAGAAGGTCAGCACCCTTCCTGGGACGGATGGACGGACATCGCCACGACATCATCCCCCTTTCAGCCAGCGGGGGGTAAAAATTGCGAGGGAAGTTGATTTCAGAAAGCAAGCACACCTTGATGAAATTGCCAAAGTGCAAGTTTGTTAATAATAGAGGGCGTAATTCTGGGAAAATTTGCCCAAATTAAACGAAATTTCAATCTGCGTATAACTGTCATATCGCAAAGCCTTTTACCAAGTCTGGTGAAATTCCTCCACACACTGTGAGAGGAGGTGATTTCATTAGAACGTACACCCTCATGAAATTGTCAAAGTATTAATTATTTAATCACGGCTCAAAACTCTGGGAAAATTTTCACAAACCAAATTAAATCGCAATCTGCGTATTACCGTCATATAACAAGGCCTTTTATGGAATCAATTTTGTGCCAAAATGTTCATACAATACTTTTGAAATATCGAACAAAAACGACAAATCAAAATTAAAAAAAAAAAGTCAATTTTTTTTAGACTGGCAAACAAATTATTCGTGTAATCGTGCAAAATATCAGTCTATTACTCTTCAGAAACCTTTTATTTTTGTTCCGCGTCTTTCTCAGTTTTGCTTGACGTAATTTATTTTGGTTGCGATTCCAGCTTTCTCGTTTGCGCTCCCTGACTTTTTGCTTGCAGTTTTGGCACAAACTTCCCGTGTGGGTGGGCTGTCCAGGAATGCATTCCCATTGGCTAACTTGTGTTTGACTGACAGCTACGCTCAGCCATTCCCTACTCGGATTCTGGCGGACTGTTTGCCGAGTGACCGATCCATTGACGGTAAACAAGGATCGAGTGGACTTCAGTGGCGACTATGATATTGAATTTACACTTAGTTGAATTAATTCAGTATCATAGTCGCCACTGAAGTCCACTCGATCCTTGTTTACCGTCAATGGATCGCTCACTCGTCAAACAGTCCGCCAGAATCCGAGTAGGGAATGGCTGAGCGTAGCTGTCAGTCAAACACAAGTTAGCCAATGGGAATGCATTCCTGGACAGCCCGCCCACACGTGAAGTTTGTGCCAAAACTGCAAGCAAAAAGTCAGGGAGCGCAAATGAGAAAGCTGGAATCGCAACCAAAATAAATTACGTCAAACAAAACTGAGAAAGACGCGGAACAAAAATAAAAGGTTTCTGAAGAGTAATAGACTGATATTTTGCACGATTACACGAATAATTTGTTTGCCAGTCTAAAAAAAATTGACTTTTTTTTTTGAATTTTGATTTAACGTTTTTGTTTGATATTTCAAAAGTATTGTATGAACATTTTGCCACAAAATTGATTCCATAGCCTTTTACCAAGCTTCGAGAAATTCGTCCAGAAATCATGAGAGGAGTTGATGTCAGAAGGAGAGTACCCTTGCCGGGACGGATGGAAATTGCCACGACATAATCCCCCTTCGGACCTTTCAGCCAGCGAGTGATAAAAACATTAAACCAGATGCACATTTTATACGTTTAGCGTAACTACACTGTGACCAACAAGCCCCAATCCAAGCACAAACGAGTTCTCCATATCTATGACGTCGTGACAAAAATTACCTAAACAGGACGACGAGATAGATTTTACGTTCATGTAAACGTTCCTCTTTAGCGGTTATTCAAACCATCAGCATGGAATCAATGTTTCCGCAAAGAAAATCAAGCTTTGTCAAATCGCAGACTTCGATTTTTTTTGGAATTTGAAGCTCCACATACCATCAGAAGAGCTTCCTCAATCCGTCGCTTTAATAACTAGCGTTTACGTTTCCTTCTCCTTCTGCTTGGAAGGTTTCCTGATCCAAAACCCCCTCATGTTTACTTTTATAATTGATCTTGGCTGCCATTTGTCAAGCTTGATGTAGACAACATTTGAAACTGAACATGGGCGGAGCCTGAGATCGAATACAAACACGAATACTTGTTAGCATAGCGTGAACCATTCCGGTAAAATCAACAGTTTATACTATATTCTACTGTAAAAGCTTCGAGCTCACCTGAGTCATCTTAGCCAAATCGAGCGAAGGCCTCTGTTTGTGGGGTTCATCCGGTCGGCGGCGCTTCATCCCAATTTTCTGGTCGTTCAGTACGCAAGGCTGCGACTGGCTCCGTGCGAGTCCTCCCGCCTCGGAGGCGGAGTCTGGAGAACCGGCCTCTGGGGTGGCGTCGGTCTCAGCCAGGCAAATCCTCTCGTGAGAATAGCAGAGTGGGCGGGGCGGGTCGAAAGTCACGGCTGTGAAGGACTGAGGAAACGGCGTCTCTGGAAGGTTGGAGCGGATGGGGAAGCTGAAACTGGAGCTTCGCTGCATGCTGGAGAAAATGGAAGAGGATGAAGATGAAGACGAGGGTAAAATTGCACCCCCGCTGTGGCAGCGTCGTTTTTCCACGGCTGTCCAAAGGCGCGAGGCCTGCGGACGCCACGCCGAACGCCAGCTCAGCTCGTCCGAGCAGGACCGAGAGCGGCACTGTCGCTTGCTGGGTGAAGGAGCTTCGCTCAAGCTCAGGTCCCGCAGAAGGCCACTGATAGAGCTGGTGCTGCTCGCGCCCGAGTCCCACAGACTCTCCAGACTCGAACCCACAGGACGCTGGCCAACGCTAACCAAGTCTGAAAACAAGCGCAAACAAGGACCAATAAGAACAGAGCGAGAAATCTTACACTGACCATCTTCAGCTGGTTAGAACGTTCTGGTAAAATCTTCAGCGTGAACTGTACAAAGCAACGAACGCGTGGTTCTTTGGTGCAAATCACAGTGTCTGCTTTCATGTTTTGAAGTACGTGCTTAAAAAGATACAGGTTTTCTCCTTTAGTCTTTTAAACTAGTACTTTAACCACTAAACTTCAAATAACCTCACGTTTTGGAAGGCAGCGAGTCGGCACCATAACGGACAAAGCCTCTGTGACGTCACTCGTAGGATCTCTGAAGAGCGAGTTTGAAGCTAAAAAAAACCAAGGAGGCTACAGGTGTCACCATCTTGGCAGCACCCGACTCCGCCCAACTCCTAGCTAGTCCATAAACGGAGAAAAGGGCGGGGATAGCGAAACCTGAGCGCTGGAATAGTATGGCTAGAACACGCCTACTAACTTCGAAGCTAACAAGCTACTGGGTAAACTAAAAGAAGCTGCTGCATAAGATACCAGAGACTCAGATTGTTTTGCAGGTCAAGGGGCCCACAGGGCCCCTGCTGGGAAAAAACAGGGGCCCATTTCTACAATGGGGGGCCCAGTGATTATCCTTCAGATGAAGCGAACCTAGTGAGTGAAGCGAGCCCAATGAACAGCTGGGGCAGCCCAGGGGCTGTTTTTTCTTCTCAATTCTGTTTTTTTTTTGTATTAGAAGCCATATGAAGCAATGTAGATGACAAAAATCAATGCTTCAACCAAATATACTGAGATATCGTTTAATCAGTGGCAATATTTTGGAATTCAACCACAGGCCACTATATATCACATCTATATTATCTCCTCCTTGTAAATTATAGCACAAGAACGGGTTTGTTTTTTGCATGCTGTGACGGTCTAATTCTGCTCGTCTCTAATCATCTCTACTTCTAATTTCAGAGAATCAGATGGGATACTGAATCTTCAGTCTTGGGTTCAGATTCCGGCTATGAAGTTTGAAAATTAATCATGTCTGATAATAATGATACAACAGTTGATTAAATCATCAGAATCTTTCGAATATTCGTACATAGACTGTAAGGCGCCACCTAGCAAAAGACTTGGATCAGGTTTTACTCGCTTGGGACGCTACAAACGGGGCGGCGTAAATACACAAACGGGTCCGAACTAGGGGTCGACCGATAATCGGCCTGGCCGATATAGCGGGCCGATATTCTGCATTTTTAGGGTTATCGGTATCGGCCATAATTTCCACCGATATGCCGATAACATGCCTTTTTGCAGCCATTTCGTTCCTAACGCGACTGTCACTGCACGTCCTTTCCTGCACTCGCCTCTCTGAGTTCAAGAACACGGTCCCGCCCACCACAACATCTGATTTGTTTGGCACAAGAGATATAGCCAATCGACACGTGTAGCTAAACGCTGTGAACTGTTTCAAGGCGGCCGTACGGGCACTCGGGCAGAAGCAGATCCCACTTCAAGGTAAGGACACGTTGCTTTTGCCGCAATAAGTCACAAACACACAAGTTGCAAAAACACATCATCATTATATGTTTACATTCTTCATCTACTACTCGTTAAAATTGTCCATTTGCATCTGTGTAGCCAGGCAAACTTAGCTTACGGAAGGAAGCACTTGAATTAGCCTACAACCAACTAGTCTCGCTGAAACCACATGTAATGTTGTCCATAGTAAGCAGTCCCCAGCATAACGTAGGCTGCAGTCATTTTTAAATCCCCGTCTGGAAACGTTGTGAATGTGTCAGTAGTTCTACTCGAACAGTAGAATGACAGCCATACAGAGAGGTGGTCAAGGGAAGACGAAATAAAAGGTAGTGTTTGTGTTCTGTAGGCTAGCGCAAGCCTACTGGCTATTTGTTATGGTGATGAGTAAACTTCATGACGTGACGCGTGCTCAGAAAGTGCATTGCACTTGTATATGTTAGGTAACTTTATAAAGCGCTATTTGAACATTTAAACACGCCAGGTGTGATATGGTGCTAGTAGGCTGTGTAATACTGTAGGGAGTTTGTCAGGACGCTTGTTGTGGGCTCAGTAATTAATTGTGTCGTGGATGCACACTTGCTTGGATAAACGCTAATGAACGAAATACATCAATTAAACTCTTGACTTAAATGTTCTTATGCTACTTCACATTGCGCTGTAATGCACTCCACTAGTATTTATAATTCTTGCGCAAGTGATTCTCCTCGCTAGCGCTTCTGATTCGGAAAGCGATATACTCTTAAAGGAGCAGAGCCGCGCGGGGCCGCCCCCTCACTCCGACTTCCGTTCTCTGAACAGACTCTTAAAGGAGCAGCCGCTCCTTTTAACCAGAGCTTTTAACACTCCGTTCTCACTTTCTCTATCCTAGCCCTGCACAAAATTTCATGTTCAATTTTACAATTAAACATGCATTTCATGGATATGAAGGTCTGTGTCAGTGTGTGCTATGTTTCATTTCATGTGAATTATAATGTTTACATTTATCGGTTATCGGCATCCCAATTCCATAATAATCGGTATCGGTATCGGCCCTGAAAAAAACATATTGGTCGATCCCTAGTCCGAACGGGTCTGACGTATATTCAATATGGCGGCGGTCAAAACAAATTCATCCGATGCTGAAATCTGTTGAATATCCAGATAATTATGTTGGAAGTTGCATATTTGTGCAAGATTTTCGATATTGAGACCATGAAGTCAAGTAACACGCCACGAAACGTTCCAAATAGGGTATAAAATGCTCGCGTCCATATTAGCCCCTGCCCCTCTCGACAATGTGTTCATTATTCGAAATAGTGCATCTTAGACGTGGGCGCGCCAACAATCCGAGTCTCTGAGATACAGACCATAACCTCAAAAAAAAAAAAAAAAAATCACCGGGCGTGTAACCGTCCGATAAACATATTTGATCATGGAGTGTCGTCTTTTCAATCTTAATAACTGTTAATAAAAGCGACATTAGTGATAATATTTCCCCTGATAGCTTCGATAACTAACGTTAGCTTGGTTAATAGGAGTAGCTGAGGTTGATAGCAGCTACTGTTAGATGGTCAGTCTATGGTGGTCACATAGCACGGTGTATTTGATACGAAACAACTGACCAAACCCGCGATTTAGTTAAGCGTCTCTTGGTGAACAATGCGAATCTTCGTACCGAATGGATATCATGTCTATGTCAAACTCCAAAATGTTTTTTTTTTTTTTTTAGTTGCTTAAGCTGTCAAATTGTTAGTCTGAGCCTAATTTACTGAACAGGAGACCCTGATAAACTTCAGCATCGAAAATACCGAAAGTGGAGTCCGATCTAATGAATCAAATTAAAGTCAGGTGTAAAAGTTGTGTTTGCACGGAAGACGAAAACAGACAAGGCTCCATAAATTATTTCTTTTCTGAGGTAAGTTCTGAGGTAATGCCAGCTAGCGGTTAACAAGTTGACAAACCCAGCTGTCACTCAAATCAGCCCCGCCCATAATTATGCATAAATGTATGGATCAATATAATTTAACCTGTTGAATTATATAAAAATTCACCCCCCCGGACAGTTGTCATGAAGGAGGAAACTAGCCATAGAGGCTGGAAACGTGTTTGTTTTCGCTGTAAAGTTGGACATTTTAACACGGGGGTCTACGGGAATTGACTCGCTTTTAGAGCCTGCCTCAAGTGGCCATTCGAGGAACTGCAGATTTTAGCACTTCCGCATTAGCTTCACTTTTCAGGAGCTGGAGGTTGCTGCTTGGTCTGTACTGTAAATTCAAAAATCCCCGCCATCTTGGTTGTCCAAAATTATCATCTCAACTTCTTTTGCAGTATTGGGGGGTGGAACCTGTGGGAAACGTAGCTGTAAAATGCTACCAATGTATCCTGGGACCGCCAAGCAACCAGTTTGTTGAAACGGTACTAGGTCGAGGTTTTCTGCCGTCCTGCATCGAGTGGCGGCAAAAAGATGGCCGCCTCCGTTACGTCATTTCTCAGTTTGAACCACTGAATTAACATTTTTTCCTCCGAGTTTGTGTTTAGGTTGCACCTTAGGCACGTGGATGGAGCTTTGCTTCTTCTGGACATACAGCTCAGACAAATCATGAGTTCAGTATTTCACAGCTCATAAGTAATAATTACCATACCTGCGAGGCACAAAAAAAGGAAGAAGGGGAAAAACATATATATATAGCCAGAATGCAAATCCGAGCGCATGGAAACTTTCTCTCTCTCTGTGTTGGTTTCAGTTCAGGATGAGATGTCTGCCTCAGCTTGCGCTACAGTTAATGGTTTTAATGCCTTCAGAAAGTCTGAATCAAAAGCTGGCACGGGTTCAACGGAACGGATCACACAGTCGGCTCCTGACAACATATCATTCCATACATATCTTCAAGTGAGACAACACCTCCATGGTAATACTCATAATAATGAAGAATGATCCACTTTCTAAAGGTGACGCTGATGGAGTCGGACTAATCCATCAAAGTCAAGGTGAACGCCCTTTAAACAGGAAGCCAGCAGGAATGATCATGAGCCTGGTGTACAAGTCTCAACACTCACTACGTTTACATGCACATAGAGAGAATCGAATTTCTGCCGTTGCTCGACTGAAATCGAAGTTCAAAATGCCATGTATACACCTTAATTCGGCTGAAATTGAACCGAACTTGATTTCTCGGAATCGAGCTACACGACCTAGTTTATGCGATTTCTGCCGAGCTACTTTGTGCATGTACACCCTATCGAGCTAGTTGTCGAGCTACTTCCGGAAGTGACGAGTGACGAGACCACAAGCGGGAAACACAACAGCCTCGGTCGGCATGACGACGAATCATGACAACGGCATGAATCTTTTCTTTTTGTGGCATTGTTTGCACTGTTAAAATTTAGCTCACTTACTGTATCACCAAATACATCTGTACAGCTGTTGCATAGCTGTGAATTGTGTACATAAGTCATTGTATTTGTGTGTGTATATATATATATATATATATATATATAAAATATATATATATATATATATATATATATATATATATGTCCAACATCTGAAGAATGTCAATAAAAACAAAACAATTGAACTTTTTGTGTGTTTATTAAGACATAAGTTAAATTGTAAGCAAAAAAAAATATTTTTTTGTAAGCAAAAAATGGACTTTAGAAAAATATTATTGTGCAAAATAAGTTGTCTTACAAAACAGTGGTCTGCGCCGGACAGTCTGTAGCCATAGTCTGTTAGAGCAAGCCTAACAACTTGAGCACGGAACTGCTAGTGTTGCCAGATTGGGGGTTTTAAGTGCATTTTAGCGGATTTGAACATGTTTTGGGCTGGAAAACGTCAGCAGTATCTGGCAACACTATAGCTCTTCATGACGACAACCGGAAGTGTACCAACACGATGGGGCGTGTAGCGCCACGTGTGGCTCGGGTGCACAATGCACCTTGCACAATAGCCCGATTTCACTTGTGCATGTAGGACTGGATTTCTCTGGCACCCCTGCTGGGACCCTTTGCTCGATTACCAACAGCAGCTCGATTTGGATGTGCATGTAAACGTACTGACTGAGTCCATCCACTTACTCCGGAAACTTCAATCTTTTAAGCTAATAAGAGTTTCGTCATTACCGTGGAATCAGGAGGATCCCGATCATGGTTGAGCAAAAAACGTAGAGCAGCTCATGAACAATATTATTTAGATTTGTACTAAAGGATGCAGTGGAACTTCCTGTCAGTCATCGAGACCCTTAAATGTCGTTACTGAATGCTGGACTGTAACGTAATGGAGGCAACCATCTTGGAAAATCTCTGAAACATCCATTTTTCTTGGTATGACTGATCATCCTGACCTCGTCCCGTGTTAACCTAGCTGCACTACTCGGATTATACAAACACCCCACCAGCACCCACGCCCCCCCAAAGGCAGAACACTAACTTGTAATATACATCATCATTGCTATCTTTGGTGTCTTTCCAGGTGAGCAGACTGCTAACAGCTACACCAACGGCAACCTTCTGATTATGAGGTTATTAACTAATTATAGTCTAATTATAAGTCATTTTAATACACTGACGGATAATTTTACTTCCATCAAATCGATCCGCCAACAGAATGACAATTCCACATTAACAGAACAAGAAAGAACAGAATGGAAACAGAACAGGAGAAGGAGTAGCACAGAACAGAAAACGACAGGACAGAAACAGGAATGGAAGAGGCCAGAATAGAATAGAATACGACAGAAAAATAAACAGGAACAAAAATAGGAATAGAATAGGGCACAACTCTATAGGATAGAATTGAAATAGAAAAGAATGGAATAGAAATGGACAAGGAAAATAAATAGAAACAGACATAGGAACAGAACAGAAATAGGAATGTAATACAACAGAAGTGGAAAACGGCATAAAGCCATAGGATAGAATAGAAATAGAAGAGAAGATAATTGCAAAGAAATGGACAAGGAAAATGAACAGGAATAGAATAGGACAGAATGCTACAGGAAAGAACAGAACAGAAATAGGAACAGAGTGGGCCAGAACAGAATAGTATAGAATAATATAGAATACGAATAGAAGGGAATAGAAATGTAAAACAGGATTAGAACAGGAAAATAAATAGGGCATAATACGACAGGATAGAATAGAAATAGAATAGAAACGGGCAAGGAAAATGAATAGGAATAGAAACAGGGCATAATGCCATAGGATAGGATAGAGAATAGAAATATAAAACAGGAATAGAAAAGGAAACTAAATAGGAAAAGGGCATAAGACTACAGGATATAATTGAAAAAGAAGAGAATGGAATAGAAATGGACAAGGAAAATAAATAGAAAGAAACAGGCATAGGAATAGAATAGAAATAGGAATGTAATACAACAGAATAGCATAGAAATAGGACAGAATAGAAAAGAACTGCAAAGAAATGGACAAGGAAAATAAATAGGAACAGAATAGAAGTAGGAATGAAATACAACAGAAGGGAATAGAAATGAAAAACGGCATAAAACCACAGGATAGAAACGGGCAAGGAAAATGAACAGGAATAGAAACAGGGCATAATGCTATAGGATAGAGAATACGAATAGAAGAGAACAGACATATAAAACAGAAACAGAAAAGGAAATTAAATAGGAATTGAAATAGAGCATAATGCTATAGGGTAGAACAGAAATGGATTACAACAATATGAGATCAAATAGAAATAAAGAGAAATAAGACTAGAATTGGAAAATGAATAGAAATAGAAAATCCAAAAATACATAGGAATGAGATATAAGTAGAGATAAGAATAGAACTAAAATATGAACAGAACAGAATATGACTAGAAATAAGAGTAGAACAGGTGCAAAGCAGAATTGCGGGAAAAATAGAAATACAGATAGAAAAGAGTAGAAATAGATATGAAAAGGAATAGAAACAAGAACAGGAAGAGCATACTCCAGAAATAGAATAAAAATTGTGGGGCAGAGAAACAGTAACAGGTGGTTTACTGATCTTCAGGATGTCGTTTTATTCTGTGTATAAACTTGAAATAAAATTACCGAGCGAAATGTTGCGGGACGTAGATGAAGTATTGGAAGATTTTGTGATGCATTTTGTTTTTAAAATAAAAGACTGAGTTGAAAACGCGTCCATTTTGGAAACGTGTGAGCCGAAGAGAAACCCTGAGCAGCAGAAGGTTCTCAGGGTCGAGTAGAGTAGAGTAGAGTAGAGTTCTGGGAGTCTTTCAGTAAGAGCTGCTCATAAACATGATCATGGGGGTTGGAGTGTGAAAGGAAGAGGCTGTAAAAACGAGCCTGGGTTTGTGCGGGAGGAGGAGCCGAGACGTTGGAGACAGAAATAGCTGCGTGTGATTGGTGGCAGGCTGCCAGGACCGGAGGGAGGCCTCGTCCCAGTACACCCACAACATCTGTAGTGGTCTAGACACGTGAGGAGCTTCATCTCCAAACTGCACCAAATCACCTGCACGTGTACTGAACCTGGCGTGATGGGTTGCGTTAGCTGGAAAACCTCAGCGCAACGTTAAAACAGACAGAATTTCTCTCTCCTGATGAAAGGAACGCTTCTTGCTGTTTTGTTTCCCCCCCACACAGATGACTTCTCGTTGACAGACGGGCTGAGCAAAGTTCCCACCAAGGAAAACATCTGCTTTTATGATTTCTGCACAAGACACGACGTTCTCTAGGTCAGGGTTCACCAGCACAGGGTAGTTCCTCACGCTTGAAACACCACGCAGGAAATTAGCGCTTCACAGTTTTAACTCGACACAACAAGGGGGGAGGGGGGAGGGAATTTTTCTGAAGTCAGAAACAAAACTGCCCCTGTGCTGAGGGACAGGGGGGCGAACAATAAGCGCCCGTGAGAGCGCACGTCCGCGTGGGCGTGGCGTTATGTCGCCTCCTAGGCTGGACGCTTGCACACACAAAAAAAAAAATGAAGTCACTCTGGCCTTCTGTGATGTTTATTAGCTTTTCACATCCACATGCTCATATTTCAGTTTCACTTCCGTCATATTCAAACGACCTCATTAAATGGCAGGATTTATAAATATTCAATTATTCAGAATATACAGTTTGGAAACACCCAGATCCTCCTGCTAAACAGACTAATATCCGCTAACCTGATGTACCAAAACGTGTTACCATGACAACCTACATCACTAATATTAATTAACCAGATTAGCTAGCTAGCCAGCTTAGCGTGCAGGTTTTGTGGCAAAACGTTTCCATCGTTATCTGATCATCTGTATGCTGGATCAAAGCAGTTTGGCTTATTCTCTGACATCACTAACTGAAATCAAACATAGCCCCGCCCCTGAACCAGTTATCATGGAGATAAGCGTTAAGAGTACGCGAATGCAAATTTTACCCACAGAATCTTTGGAATAAGCGAGCTAGCTTGCTAACTCCATAAGTGCTCCACAGGGGTGTTCACACGGCACATGTTTGCATCGATGCTGCACCGATGTATTTTGTTGCCATATATCTTACACCGGTGTAAATTTTGTGGAGCGTTCACACGTCACAAACCTGCTTACTAGAGAGAAGCGTGTTAGCACCGGTGCAGCCCCACTTGCGTTCACACGGCAGTTTTTGCGACCGTGCTATACGATAGTAATAATGCGGAAATGAAATATGCGCATGCGTGAAAATGGACTTCCTTTTCCCGGTTGTCATGGCATCACCAAGCGCCGAGAAAACAACGTGGATGAAGACACCAGTGTTGCCAGATACTGCTGACGTTTCCCAGCCCAAAATATGTTCAAATCCGCCAAAATGCACTTAAAACCGCCCAATCTGGCAACACTGGAAGACACGCAGTTCTGTTGTTGTTGATATTCGCCATTTTGGAAGCGCAGAATACCAGGATGCAAATTATGCAACGCCCGTATGTAATCAACTCTCCTCACGCGTAGCGAGTCTACCCCTGTAGCGTTCAGACGGCCCATTTTATATCGGTGCTGCCCCGCAAACTAGCATTTACTCCGGAGTAAATTTCTTAAACCACCTCCCGAGCAGGGTTAGATTTGCACCGGTTTAAGCAGCTTTCAGGGGCGACACCGCTATAACTTTGTACCGTGTGAACGCTCTACTGGGGCAGCCCCGGCGCTACACCGGAGTAAACGTTGCCGTGTGAACACCCCTCATTTTGGCTGCTCCAGATCACGTCCACGCAACTCGGCTAGTCATTTGCGTGACGTGCATTTTAGGACATTAATATAGACGCTAATTAGCATATTCAGATTTCTTGCGCATCAAAATAATTGGAAGTCAGGAAGGCTTTCTCAGTGGCAGCAGATTCCATCCAGTGCCCTGCAGCAAGCTTTCAGCTCAGGAGAACTCTATCGGAAGTGGTAACGCGTGCGACATCACAGTGTTAAAGCTAGCCGCTATCACGTGACCGACCTGCACGCAAAGCAGAGCCAGGTGTTTATGGAGTCAAACAACATGGCACTTTTGTTTCAGGCTTTTCAGAAAGGTGGAAAAAACGTGTTGCCAGGTATGCAATTAGGACACAGAGTGGGTGTTGGGCAACGATCAAAAAAAAAAAAAAAGCAAGTAAGACAAGAAAGTGTGTGGTAATGTTCCGGAATGGGATACACCACTTACCCATGATTCCGCAGGAGAACAGGGCCGTCCCCTGGCTCATGGTTGGCGGATTGTTCTGTAGAAAGAGAAAAAAGTTTGATGAAAAATACGCCAGTAGGTTGTAAGGTCAGTTCCTATGGACTTGCCCCCGAACCATCAATCCCAACCCTTAAACTTTGGCATTCTCCAAAAGAACCACACAATGGCTAACGGTGACCTCTGACCCCAACTTCCTTACAAGTTACAATCTGTGAAACGGTAATTGTAGTTAATAAAAGGAAACAGCGTGAGTGTGAACAAATGGGCTAGGAATGGCAAGTGAAACCCCTCCACCGTGGTGATGGTGTGTGCACAATGAAGACAGGAAACCAGAGCCTGCCCCCGCTGTTGGGTTCTGAAAGCCAACAATGACGAGCTCGTGCAAACCACAATCGGTTCTCGGGCTGTGGAAACTGGTGCACTGAAAGCAGATGCTAGCTAGCAGGAGAAATGATCGCTGGGTCTTGGGCTTGAGGTGGAGTTTTTGGCTTACATGGTTCAACGTTGGCAATTGTTTTGAAAAAAAAAAAAGAAGGGGGAATGGTTTGAGTTTGAGGATTTCTGGAGGGTTCAATTTGTCCAAAGCTGAAAGTTGATTTCTTACACATGAACTTTCGACTGATAAAAAGAACGCATTTTATAAACCGGAACCTTGTAATTAGCTGGATCGTGTTTCTCATCAATTTTAGAACAAATCCCAACGTGCCTGGGTCTGGATGACGTTACCAAGCTATACAACAATCCATCCATCCATTATCCGTAACCGCTTATCCTGTGCAGGGTCGCGGGCGAGAGGCGGGGTTCGCCCTGGACACGGGGAGAACATGCAAACTCCACACAGAAAGACCCTCACCGGCCACGGGGCTCGAACCCGGACCTTCTTGCTGTGAGGCGACAGCGCTAACCACTACACCACAATGTTTACGATATTAAACAACTCGTGAAAAACTAATCGAGGGAAGATTTCACTCAGTTTCAACACCGCACTGCGCTCGGTCATGTCCGTAATCCCAAGATGGCAGCTCTGCCCTTTTATTCAGACATCGTAATCAATCAGGAACTGGTTGTTTCTACGGAAACGGCGCCACCCCTCCATTTTACTGCAAGTTCTTTCAAACCGAAAGTTGATATCATCAGTATATTTCCTATGCAGATCAAACTGGGCCATAAAAATGACGTATTAAATCAAATTTTAAATTAAATGCAGTTGAAACGAGGTTTAGTAGCTAATTCAAATGTTTTAATCGCTATTTAAATTGCTAAAGTGTTCTTTTTTTAAATCATTGTTATTGTAAAGTTGCTTTCTAAGGATTATCCAAAATTATGGATTTGTCACTTTTTAATCTTGATATAGGTCTTAGGCGTGTGTAAAGAAATGCTGTCGACCAAAAACGGATTAAAAGGAATGAAATGAAATGTTTCAATGTTAAATTAAATACTATAATCAGGAAGCCATAATTAATGAAACAAAGCCAATATTTGGTGTGATACGACCCTTTGCTTTAAAGGGGAACTGCAGTCATTTTTAAACTTGCTTTATTTCTTAATTAACGTGTTATTCGATTACGTTTTGGGTTTTAGTAACCTTATATCGTGGCTCGTATTGCCAACTAATTGCAATTAAATATTATATTTATCGGCCTATTCGGTTTTTAGTCGTGTTGAATTTAGTGCGTTTGGTCCACGGCAGGCGTCGCTTATCCGCGCGATCTTCACGAAACTTCGAAACGTGAAGTGTCAGCCAGGTGTCAGCGCAGCCATTTTGAAAACCGTTTTCCAAACAAAATATTGCACAAAAGCAAGTTTATACGGAAGACGCGAGAGGCCCTTCATATAATCCTTTTTTTTATTCACCTTGTTATCCTGAGATAACGACATAATTAATTCAGGATCTCGAGAAAGTCAAAGTCAAGTCAAAGTCCTTCCCACGCCTTACAGTACCTGGTATTCCTAGGCAGTCTCCCACTCAAGTACTAACCAGGCCCACGCCTATATGTGGCGCATCAGGCGGCGCCGATCTCCGTTTCCATAGCCCTCGGCCTCTCGCCTATTACATAGCTAGGGTTACAGTGGGGGGCTAGTCCTCTGGTAACCACGAGGGTTTACAGATGTGCATGGGGAGTTAAACTCTCGTGGACCTCGAGAAAACAACACAACTAATTCGAGATCTCGAGAAAACAAAACCGTTATTCCGAGATAACGACATAATTAATTCAGGATCTCGAGAAAACAACACAACTAATTTGAGATCTCGAGAAAACAAAACCGTTATCCCAAGATAACGACATAATTAATTCAGGATCTTGAGAAAACAACACAACTAATTCGAGATCTCGAGAAAACAAAACCGTTATTCCGAGATAACGACATAATTAATTCAGGATCTCGAGAAAACAAAACAATTATAATTCAGGATCTTGAGAAAACAAAACAACTAATTTGAGATCTCGAGAAAACAAAACTGTTATTCTGAGATAACGACATAATTAATTCAGGATCTTGAGAAAACAAAACAACTAATTTGAGATCTCGAGAAAACAAAACTGTTATTCCGAGATAACGACATAATTAATTCAGGATCTCGAGAAAACAACACAACTAATTCGAGATCTCGAGAAAACAAAACCGTTATTCCGAGATAACGACATAATTAATTCAGGATCTCGAGAAAACAACACAACTAATTCGAGATCTCGAAAAAACAAAACCGTTATTCCGAGATAACGACATAATTAATTCAGGATCTCGAGAAAACAACACAACTAATTCGAGATCTCGAGAAAACAAAACCGTTATTCCGAGATAACGACATAATTAATTCAGGATCTCGAGAAAACAACACAACTAATTCGAGATCTCGAGAAAACAAAACCGTTATCCCGAGATAACGACATAATTAATTCAGGATCTTGAGAAAACAACACAACTAATTCGAGATCTCGAGAAAACAAAACCGTTATTCTGAGATAACGACATAATTAATTCAGGATCTTGAGAAAACAACACAACTAATTCGAGATCTCGAGAAAACAAAAGAATTATTTCATGATCTCGAGTAAACAGCTGAGAAATGGTTCATTCAGTTGCGCCAAGTGACTTGTGATATGCTGACTTTGGGGCTATTTCTCATTCTGTATAGACGCAACTTTGGTCATTAGAATGTCTGGAATAATCAATCACCTAATAAGGCAATATTTTGATCAGGGGTTGACGCAGGGAGAGATTGCATTAAGGGGGCGCAGCTCTGCTAGAAATCTCAGCTGTTTTCTCGAGATCATGAAATAACGGTTTTGTTTTCTCGAGATCTCGAATGAGTTGTGTTGTTTTCTCGAGATCCTGAATTAATTATGTCGTTATCTCGGAATAACAAGGTGAATAAAAAAAGATTATATGAAGGGCCTCTCGCGGCTTCCGTAAGTTTAAATGGCAATTAGGTACTGCCTACTTTTTTCAAACTTTCCTGATCGCTATCAAAACAAACAAAACTTCCGGCTTGATTACGTCGACATTCGAAAGAGGGCGCGCGCGTCTTTTGACAACGTTGGCAGATGCTGGTTGCTTTGATTTCCGCTGTACGTTTTACTTCCGTCCTACGACGTCTCGCACAGGTCTCGACGAATCTCATTTACGGCCGTTGCTTCGACATACGGACTGATATATTACAGAGCGTATTTCAAACACTCAGAACTTGCTATAGCAGCGACAAAATAGCGATCACAAATGCATTCCTGTATTTAATAAAATGAGATAAATAGAATTTTGAAGATAAAAAAAAATTCGCCTTCAGTTCCCCTTTAAAAAAAAAAAAAAAAAAGTCTGAGGTCCAGTGAGTGCAGTTTTATATAGCAAGGAAATGAGCTGTAGGTTTTGCTGAGCATCTTCCAGAACCAGCCACAGTTCTTCTGGACTCTTTGTCACTCTCACTTCTTCATTTGGCACCAAAACCCAGTAGTTTTTTTTTTTTTTTAATCCAGGGCTGAGATCAGATGATAGCGTCCAACTCTGTAAGCATCAAAAACAAGAGGAAATGTAACGTGATGCAAATCTATAAACACGCTCTCAGATCCAACACCAGACGTTTCGAATTGAGGAAGCTAAATAAAAGCCTTTCATTCATCGCGTGTTCTGTATGAACCCTGTTTACACGTTTGAATCGGTTTTCTCATTTTCCAACTGACTGGAAATCCCATCTTGTTTTTTTCCAGGATGTGCCTGAAGCCTGAGTGAGTAATGAGCGAGGCTTGGTGTGGCCCAAAGAAAAGCACCACATGATCAGGATTTCAAAAATTCCAGTCATGAGATAAAAACAACTGCAATTCCGATAACAGTTGGACTTATTACAAGTGGCAAGCTGTTACAATAACACGCCTTCTTTCCAACACAATATAAGCAATGCAAGCAATTCTGACATCATTTCCTGTGACCTGAATGAGGCTTGTGTTTTCCCCCAAGAAAGCAAACTCTGAGTGAAAACGCTTTGTAATCAGATCTGCTCGTTCCTGTGAATCCGTGACAGGAAGACGACTTCCCTGAGGGAAAGGAAGACGTCGGCTGTCTCGTCGTGTTAAGGCCAATTTATGCTGACAACCCAGTCCTCGCAGATAGCGTCGCAGACAGCGTCTGCGTAGCCCCCCCACCTTCGCAGACGCTCTGCGCGCACCTCCCAAAAATTGTGACCACCGCAGAAGCCTCGCAGACAAGAGGGCTCTGATTGGTCCACTCTACATCCGCTGTACACGCACTTCCGCTTCCCTACTTTCCCGGTTTGGTTTGTTTTCACGACCGCCATTTTTAAAAACACGAGCGAAGATGGAGCAGCACGAAGAGCGGTTGATTGAGGAAGTACGGACATCTATACGACTCCAGTTCTAGTCATTATAAGTAACCGGAGGATAAACACTCCACTAACCACACCCACCAACTACTCCTAGCGACTTCGCGCCCCCTTGCGCTGTGGCGGTGAATAACATCGCGCACGCCTATTACTCCCCGCTCAACGATAAATTACAACTGTCTGCAAAAAGCTATCTGCGAAAGCCTTGTCGCAAGAGCATGCAGAGGCCTTTAGTCGTTCGTGACGGTAACGGAGCGCTTTCGCCTGCTTCGGTCTTACCAAGTCCAAGGTCGACTCTTTGGAGGTTACATCATCGACGGCCTTCTTTTCCAGTGTTTTAGTGTGAATGATCACCATGGCCACACACATCTTTGCGAAAGCCCATTTCAGCGAGTGGAAAATCTACGAGCGTCCATCTTTAGATGATTTGCTTATGCTCCCATCTGGCCTCTTGTTACTTCTGGAACGTGCTTCGAGAGGAGCCCTGTTGACCCTGCGGACACAAAAGAAAAGATGCTGGTTTAGCGTTTGGCTTCCCATGCTGGCATAGAAACAATAGTGAGACTGGCTGAGACTGTTCATGTGCTTCAACCAGATACTGATACTTCTTGAGAGGAATAAAACACGGCAGGGTGTGCTGCGATAGGAAAACGATCAGTTCTGGGGTGGCGTCACTATTACTTTCCGGTAACAGCACATCCTAAAGCGAAGCATTTTATTCCTCTTATACAGCGGACCCCGTTAAAATGATCGGGCTTTCTGATGTAAAAAAATGAGACCACGATAAATAATTTCAAAACTTTTCCCGCCTTTAATGTGACCTGTACAATTCAATCGAAAAACAACAAATCTGTTCAGGAGGAAAAACATAAAAAATAAATAACGCACAATAAGCTGGTTGCGTAAGTGTGCGCACCCTTAAACTAATACTTTGTTGAAGCACCTTTTGATTTAATTACAGCGTTCAGTCTTTTTGGTTCGGAGTCTATCAGCCTGCCACATCTAGACTTGGCAATATTTGCCGACTCTTCCTTGCAAAAGCGCTCCAAATCTCTCAGCTTGCGAAGGCGTCTCTTGTGCGCAGCCCTCTTCAGGTCACCCCGCAGATTTTCAACTGGATTTAGGTCTGGGCTCTGGCTGGGCCGTTCCAAAACCTTTTTGGGGTCATTTTTGTGCTGAAAGATGAAATTCCTCTTCATCTTCATCTTTCTAGCAGACACCTGAGGCCATTATTAAAAAATGTTGTGTTTCCGGTCCACCGGCCAGGTGAGTGCTGTTTGTGCGGTTGAAATTTTTTTTTTAAACGCCGGTTTTTCGACATTTTTTTCAGATTCGTAAATCTAAAATCAAACTTGACATTTGCGCATTCCCAGAGCTTTCCACTAAGGCTCATACTAGCCAGCCATGACAAATAAGTAGCCAGCCGGGGGGAGTAAACACAAAATAAACTCCTGTGCACGCAGTTCCCAGGATTAAATGCATTTTCCACAGACCATTTATTTATTCACTTTACTCAAATACAAAGTAAAATGGCAGTAAATCTTCTTTCTTTTCTTGCGTATTGCATCATGAGGCGTTCCTGGCTTGTAAATCTCTTATTTTCGGTGCATGACACATTCACGCAGCTGAGCATGCTATGAATTAACAACGACAACGGTCTGCAGTGGGGCGACACAATTACACACTCAGCCAACATTTCTCCATTTGTGTATGAAAATACACTCCAACCACTCAGTTTGGGTTCATTTACAACCAACGGTGCCTTTTGATGCCAGCACGTAATTGAACGAGAGAAGACTGGTTTACCGGAGACAAAATAAGCGTCATCTCTGCTTCTGTTCCCTCCGACACACTACTGCCTCCGCCGAGTGCACGCACACACCGCATGTCGGGGCTGCGGATGAGTTACTCTCCCTTGATCAACGAAGTCGGCGGGGAATTTGTGGTTATTATCGGTACAAACAGCGCGAATCACAACTTAAATGAGTGCGGTTCAGTTTGACATTATTGTCAGTCCGTTAGATAAACATTTAATTTTATTAAAATCGAAAATTAATATTTAGAGCCTGTGGGCTACAAAAATAATAGTCATTAAAGTAGCCGGCTGGACTTAATTGTGTAGTCGGCTGTACGTCCGGCAGCCGGCGCTTGTGGAAAGCCCTGCATTCCGCGCAGAATATAGAACTGAATCAGCTCTGCGCATGCGCCGTGCGGCACAAAAAAATGGCAGCCACCATGAAGGAAGGAGATCCGGAGTTTTCAAACATTTGCTTAAGTGTGAAATCGCAAAATGGTATTCTAGCGAACAACAAAATAGTAAAGATTCAGAAAAACAAATCATTCAGTGATCATTTTAATAGTGTAATTTCATCCGAACTCGGCCTAACGGGCGATTTAGAACTACAAAAAGCCCGTGTGTCGGACATTTTAAGTACCTTTGTAAAAGTTTTGCAAACGTTGCAGTCAGCATTTAAAATGCTAACTTAAAGTTTTTGTACAAGTTTCAGTTGATTAAACCGTCATATTTTATTAAATGTGTGTCTGCTTTTGTAATAAAAAAGTACTGAAAGAGAAAGCAAACACAGCATTGCGATTTCTTATCCATCCATATATATTAAAAAAAAAAATCCCTCCCTCCCGACTGAAACTTTTCTTGCTCATCCGGTGGACAGGACAGGAAGTGGATTTTTTTTTTTAAGGATGGCCTGAAGGTTTTGGGCTAAAACTGACTGGTATTTAGAACTGTTGATAATTCCCTCCACCCTGACTAAAGCCCCTGTTCCAGCTGAAGAAAACCAACCCCAAAACATGATGCTGCCACCACCATGCTTCACCGTGGGTATGGGGTTCTTTTGGTGATGCGCAGTGTTGTTTTTGCACCAAACAGACCTTTTGGAATTGTGGCCAGAAAGTTCAACCTTGGTTTCATCAGACCATAACACATTTTCCCACATGCTTTTGGGAGAGTTGATTTTTTTTTTTTTGCAAAATTTAGCCGGGCTTGGATGTTTTTCTTTGACCCTACCTCATAGTCCAGACATACGGAGAATACGGGAGATTGTTGTCACATGTAGTACACAACCAGTACTTGGCAGAAATTCCTGCAGCTCCTTCAGTGTTGCTGTCGGCCTCTCGGCAGCCTCCCTGACCAGTTTTCGTTTTGTCTTTTCATCAATTTTGGAGAGACGTCCAGTTCTCGGTAATGACACTGTTGTCTCATATTTTTTCCACTTCTTGATGACGGTCTTCACTGTGCTCCATGGTATATCTAATGCCGTGGAAATGATTTTGTCCCCTTCTCCTGACTGATCCCCTTGATGCTTTGTAAGCTCTCTGTGAACCCTGGCTTTTGCTGGAGGAGGCAACTGAGTAAATGTCTGAACTTTATTTGGGGTTAATCAGAGTCAGTTTAATTGATGGCAGGTGTGAACCCAAAAAGACTGAACGCTGTAATTAAATCAAAAAGGTGCTTCAACAAAGTATTAGTTTAAGGGTGTGCACACTTATGCAACCAGCTTATTGTACATTTTTTTTAATGTCCCCCCCGAACAGATTTGTTTGTTTTTCGATTGAATTGTACAGGTTATAGGTCACATTAAAGGTGGGAAAAGTTCTGAAATTATTTAATCATGGTCTCATTTTTTTTTGCATCAGAAAAACCGATCATTTTAACGGGGTGTGTAAGATATACTTTTTATATCCACTGTACCACAACAATTCACTGAGGATTACACCTTTTTTTTTTTTTTTTAATTATTAAAGGATGAAACATCGTAAGTTTTGTCCATTTAGAGCAGGACTCGACGTTAACTTTTGACACCTTTTAATGGCCTCAAAAAAATGTTTTGCCCCCCTTGAATTTTCTTTTGCTCTAATATTTTGTGGTATTTCGGCAAAAGTTTTCAAGTGCACGCTTCAAGGCGATACTGATATGTTTTCTCGGGATATAATTGAGTTATTTAGACAAAAAGTACATGCTTTTTTAAAAACGTTTATTTCTGCAACAGAAGAACGAGACAAGTCCTGAAAACATGAAAAACATACTGTAAATCAATATCATACATGCAAGACTTTATGTACCGGTACGAGTACATAATACGTCTTTAGAGTTTTGGACACAAAACGCACTTTGTTTTGCCGATAACAATGACTAGCAATATTGCAAAGATGAATTATAAAACTAAAAACATTATAAAACAGGAGTCTGTACTGCAGTAGTGTCTTATCATTCAGTTCGCCATTACATTTAGGAGGAAATTAAACAACCTGTCGTCATCTACACAAGCATGATAAATGGCAGGGTTTTTTCTAGAAAAATTTAGTATGAGGGCGCTCACCATGGCGAGGGAGCGAAGCGGGGGGGGGGGATGGTGCCGGTTGTCCCCCCCCGCCGTGCAAAGCCTTTGAAAAATGCTCCAATGGGACATTCTGAGGCTATCTGAGAGGGAAATTGTAACAAATTGTCTGTCAACATTGAAAAAGAAAGAAGTAATCTTCTTCTGCCCCGGACAGTCTTTGGCTTTCTTCCGCTTCGTGCCGCGGGATGACATCTTTAAATGCCCAAGTGTCGACAAAAACAACTCGCGAACTACTTCTGTCAAAAGCTCCCGCGCCGGTGGGTGAAAGGTCATTCAGTCTCGAGAAATCTCGCTCTACAAGTCAGCTGACCTTGTACGTAACCCATGTCAAATCTCGCGAGAGCAGCCGCGACAAGTAAACAACATGGCGCCTCAGTCTGGAAAACGCCAATTCGGATTGTTTTTGCGCCGTCTGGTGGTGTATCTACTATGATTGGAATATTTTTGGAGCAATTATAACGTATTTGATGATCAGACACATTGTCACGTAGTGTTGCTGGGATGTTTTCACAGAGTCGGTAAGGGGGCGCACGCCGAGAGTAAGAGGGCGCAGCGCCCCTGTTCCCCCGTTTAGACGAAAGCCTGAATGGGGTACGATAGATTTATCTACGGGATAATTCACTGTAAATGATAGATATATTTACTGTAGAGCGCGTTTACTATTTGAGACACAAAAGCACGTCTTTCCATTCCGTGAATGTCCGTACAACTACACTGCAAAAAATGGCCTTTCAAAAATAAGAAATAAAAGATTAAAACAAAGCATATTTGCTTGAATCAGGTGAAAAAAATCTGCCAATGGAACGAGTCAAATTTGACTTGGTAAGATTTCTTAAAGTAAGATGAAAAATCTAACCTGTTTTTAGATGAAATAATTCCAAAATAAGATTGGGGAACTTATTATGCGAGATCTGATTAACTCAAAATAATCAAAATAGTTCTTATAACAAGATCGTACTTCTTACATTTAGCCATTCAAGTCATTTTTATTTATTTCATTTTAAGGGTATTTCACTTAAATTCACAACAAAGTCTTAGCAGTAAAAACTGAATTTAAGATAAATATACTAATATTAAGATTGTTAAATTCTACAACTAAGCATTGCTAGCTTAAAATATTCTCCTTTTGTGACCTGTAATTAGTAAAATACTCTAGATATGAGACCAGAGACTATCTTGAATCAAGTTAATGACACGTGTAGCATTGCAACAAGTTTATTTTTTTTCCCATTTCAACATTCAAACATTAAAACATCTCTTAAGATTCCACTTCCCCAGGACCTCGGGCACCAAAAATAAAATAAAATAAAAAAGTCTACGCATTTTGACTTACAGTGCTTACACAACGCCAAAGCAACAGTGCATTTTGGGGGCACTGACTATTCATGTGTACGAGGGGTTTACATACAACCCCGATTCCAAAAAAGTTGGGACAAAGTACAAATTGTAAATAAAAACGGAATGCAATAATTTACAAATCTCAAAAACTGATATTGTATTCACAATAGAACATAGACAACATATCAAATGTCGAAAGTGAGACATTTTGAAATTTCATGCCAAATATTGGCTCATTTGAAATTTCATGACAGCAACACATCTCAAAAAAGTTGGGACAGGGGCAATAAGAGGCTGGAAAAGTTAAAGGTACAAAAAAGGAACAGCTGGAGGACCAAATTGCAACTCATTAGATCAATTGGCAATAGGTCATTAACATGACTGGGTATAAAAAGAGCATCGTGGAGTGGCAGCAGCTCTCAGAAGTAAAGATGGGAAGAGGATCACCAATCCCCCTAATTCTGCACCGACAAATAGTGGAGCAATATCAGAAAGGAGTTCGACAGTGTAAAATTGCAAAGAGTTTGAACATATCATCATCTACAGTGCATAACATCATCAAAAGATTCAGAGAATCTGGAAGAATCTCTGTGCGTAAGGGTCAAGGCCGGAAAACCATACTGGGTGCCCGTGATCTTCGGGCCCTTAGACGGCACTGCATCACATACAGGCATGCTTCTGTATTGGAAATCACAAAATGGGCTCAGGAATATTTCCAGAGAACATTATCTGTGAACACAATTCACCATGCCATCCGCTGTTGCCAGCTAAAACTCTATAGTTCAAAGAAGAAGCCGTATCTAAACATGATCCAGAAGCGCAGACGTCTTCTCTGGGCCAAGGCTCATTTAAAATGGACTGTGGCAAAGTGGAAAACTGTTCTGTGGTCAGACGAATCAAAATTTGAAGTTCTTTATGGAAATCAGGGACGCCGTGTCATTCGGACTAAAGAGGAGAAGGACGACCCGAGTTGTTATCAGCGCTCAGTTCAGAAGCCTGCATCTCTGATGGTATGGGGTTGCATTAGTGCGTGTGGCATGGGCAGCTTACACATCTGGAAAGACACCATCAATGCTGAAAGGTATATCCAGGTTCTAGAGCAACATATGCTCCCATCCAGACGACGTCTCTTTCAGGGAAGACCTTGCATTTTCCAACATGACAATGCCAAACCACATACTGCATCAATTACAGCATCATGGCTGCGTAGAAGAAGGGTCCGGGTACTGAACTGGCCAGCCTGCAGTCCAGATCTTTCACCCATAGAAAACATTTGGCGCATCATAAAACGGAAGATACGACAAAAAAGACCTAAGACAGTTGAGCAACTAGAATCCTACATTAGACAAGAATGGGTTAACATTCCTATCCCTAAACTTGAGCAACTTGTCTCCTCAGTCCCCAGACGTTTACAGACTGTTGTAAAGAGAAAAGGGGATGTCTCACAGTGGGAAACATGGCCTTGTCCCAACTTTTTTGAGATGTGTTGTTGCCATGAAATTTAAAATCGCCTAATTTTTCTCTTTAAATGATACATTTTCTCAGTTTAAACATTTGATATGTCATCTATGTTCTATTCTGAATAAAATATAGAATTTTGAAACTTCCACATCATTGCATTCCGTTTTTATTTACAATTTGTACTTTGTCCCAACTTTTTTGGAATCAGGGTTGTACCTACCAACCTTGAAAAAAATTTATGAGTACAATTTTACAATTTCATGAGTACCCCCCCCCCCTCGCGTCAACCTCACCCCAACCCGGCGCGCATGCGCCCCCACAGACCACAACCAGCAGACCAAAAACACACTTTCAATCCAGTTTTATTGATTGACCTTGGGAACATAGTCCAGTTTTGTAAAACATTCCTATTGATAGACTTTGGGAAACTGTTATTGATGGCTCTTGGGAACTTCCTTCCGTTTTGAAAAGCACAACAAACATTAAATACATGTGCAAATGAAATGAAATTAAACCAGAGCCACTCTTTCAAAATAAATAACAACACATTAAATTAATACAGTATGTAAAAAAGGCACTTTCAACACAAAACATGGTCTGCACAAATTTCCCATGCAATAGGTTTAGACTTTTGGATTTTTTAACATGTTGGAAGTATATTGCATTATACAGTAAAAATATTGCATTATACAGTACACTGCAGTATTTTGTAGTATGCCTTTTTCATGTGCAAACTATTGCATTTGCATTCGAAATATTGCATTTACTGCAGTAATACTGTATAAAAAAGCATTTGATACTGCAGTACCACGCAGGTTTTTTCATAAGAGGGATGACCAATTTTCGACTTCACATCATCTGCAAACATTCTAGGCTACCATTGACAGAAGTTACCGACTGCGCTTAAGATATACAACACGCTACGTTTTGTTGAGCGCATCAGTAAAGTGGTACTTATAGTGATTCAATGAGAGCGCGAGAGGAATTGTAATCAGGTTTCGTTGGTTACCGCATCGAATATGCAACCTCGAGTGACGGCTTCCAAGTTAAATGAAGAACTAGCCTGTACTGTTGGTGTTGTAAATGCACAAAATAACGGCTAGGAAGCTCGAGTGCACGTGAAACAACCGTTTCTGTTACAAATATAAAAACGACGTCTCTAACCGACGTTTCAATCCCCGTCTCGCTCGAGCCACCTGGCTGCACCGCTGCACTCAAGTCAGAGATGCGAAGGAGGAGGGGGGGTGAAGAGGGCGGAGCCACACGCTCTGGAAGAGGGGCGGGGGATTGGGCAAAGCGTTCCATTCTGGCTTTGAGTTTTCTCACAGATCAGCGGTATCAACTTCAGCGAGAACTTGACTGAAATGCGAGTTTGGACGATATGCGTACTTTTTAATGTGAAAACGTACAGTCGTACAATGAGGTAAAATTTCGTAGCGAGGCTACGCAAGATGCGTACAGGTTGGCAGGTATGGGTTTACAAGATCAGGCACAAAAAACAAACAAAACCACTGAACTTAACTCACAGCATTCCAAAAAGACCTCACTAAAACGCCCTCCACTCACTTTTTGAAGGCACTTGTCTGGTCTAGAGTCTGTAGAGCATCTAGAACAGGGGTGGGCAATTATTTTTCCCATGGGGCCACATGAGAAACAGAAAATTTTGTGGAGGGCCGGACCAAAAGGCTGAACTAAATTCTGCATAATATTAATTGTATTTCTTTATATAAAACAATAAATAACATTGTTTTTACAAGCTGCTAAGACTGGTAAGAGTCTGGAAAAAAACGAGGTTGCCTTACAAAAAATGTCATTTATTCAATCAAATTTCCCAAAACAATGGTTAACAAAATGTGAACGTTTGTAACATATTTTTTTTCAGTCACATTCACCCCAAAACACAATAAAGACATCACAATATTGTCTTTCTACTCCAAATATCAAGCAAGATGCATCATATTATAATAATGATGCCCACATTTGTAGTCTAATCACCTCATTTGGTGTTTTTTATTTGCTCAGTGAGAGAAATCTCGTCTCTGTTGGTCTTTAACGAGTGCATCAGAGTCAGGTTGAATGTCTGAGGTGGAGATGCGAAGCACAGCTGACACATGATCATCAGTCGATTCGGTGTAGGTATCAGATCTACAGATCGGCTCGGGCTCCGGCGCCTGCTGGTGACGTCACACTATGTGATTGGCTGGACTGTTTGAAGGATGACGTACAAGTTTGTGGTTGGTCTGGACAAATTACGGAAGTAGTTATCGCGGGATTAGGTTTCGTGGGATTTCATGTCATGTTCATGTGGCGCGCATTGCGTTTTTGTTGAACACAACTTCAAAATAAAAGCAATGCACATTCAGTCCATGCATGAGGTCAAATTAGAAAATACATTTATTTTCGAATTTCTAATTAACCTTACGCGGGCCGGTCAGAATGAACCAAAGGGCCGGATGCGGCCCGCGGGCCGGAAAATGCCCAGGTCTGATCTAGAAGGAGCTCACTCTGAATGACTGAGAAAACAGTCGCAGTAAACTTAGGATCTGTAAGGTGGAGTTGAATTGTAATGAAAGATTCAAAGATTTCAGTAAAGTTCATTTATTCCCAAAACAAGCATACTTTGTTTTTTTTTCTTGAAACAAGATGAACCGCATTTGACAAATGTCCAAAATGTACTTACTTGTTTTAAAAAAAAACCTTGTTTTATTTTCAAAGGTGCTCCAAATAAGACTTTTTCAAGACATTTTGTCTAGACAAGATTTTCAAGATGGACTGTCTAAAAACTAGCCTTTCTAGCTAAATGAGGTTTTGCTTGTTGGGCAGTTATGTCTTATAATAAGGGTGGCGAGATGTTTTGACTTGAAAATAGACAAATAAACTTCCTAAGATTTTTATTTTTTGCAGTGTTCTTTTATTATGACAAGAATGATTATACACCATGTTCACACTGCAAGGCTTAATGCTCAATTCCGATTTTTTTGTGAGGTCATTCACATTAACAAATATATGCGACTTGTATGTGATCCTCAGTATGAACGAAAAGCGACCTAAAAGTGTTCCGCATGCGCATTGCAGGATACGACGACGTCCCTTTTTTTCCTTTGGGGGGGTGCTTGCGCTTGTCTCGGAGCGCGGATCTCCAAACACATGAGAAGCCTATCTTACGCACATATCACGCGGACTCCACACCTCCACCGCGTCTGAAGTCATAACTCATCAGGGGAAATCGTGTCCGCATTGGCATGTTCAAAAAACAACCTCGCGTCAACAATGATACCACACGCAAGAAAAAAAAAAAAACAGTCAGGCTACTCAACAACCAACCTGGCAGCAGCGAGCAAGCCCCAAACCATCCTAAATTATTATTATTATTAAATTGTAGAAGTCTGGGAGGCTTGCTCCTCATACAGTTATCAACTTGGGGCCACTTTAGCATGTTTTAAATCTGAATTTCTTGCGTTTGCTTACCTCAAAGTGTCCGCAGATCATGCACAGACTTATCCATTATATCCACAGTTTTTTGCCAAGTCTCACACAGGTTTCTTTCAAGTCTACTGTTGGGCCAATAAATCATAAATAAAACAGCTCAGATTTGTTTGTTTAAGTCGTTTGCCACTCCACTTTATTCTCGTGGCTTCACACACCGCTGCCGTTATTATCCCCTAATCACGAGTTTGTTGGTCTTCCAATATGGCGCAGGGTCTGTTTACTTCCGGTTTCGGGTGACGTCAGTGAAAGGGTCTGTTGCCTTCTCTGTAAAATGTCTGCGACCAGGCAACTCATATTTGGGATCGAGTGTGTTTAGTAATTTTTGGAAGCCTGGTTTTTACCACTATACTAATCGGGATCATGTCTTCGGCAATGAAGTTAGTGACTGCATCCGTTACAGCTCTCCATCTCTGACTCGGTTTCTCATATGGGGGGCTTTGGAGAACGAGGCCGCTATGGTCATTTGTTTAGCTCGTGGGCAAGTAGTTCGGAGTTTAAGAGACTCTTCATACTGTACCGGGTGAGTTTCAGGTGATGGAGCATATTTGTAGTGCTGCTGCCTTTCGTGATGACAGGTTTTTTTTTTTGCACACTTTACAAACTGGCATTTGCTGTTCCACGTCCTCCTCGCGATATCCAAAAAAATGCCAGATGACTGACCCCTTACTAGTTCTTTTAGGAACCAATTCGTCCGCTTCCATTTTTAATTTGTCGCTGAAATTGCCAGAGCTTACACGGTAGCCTATGCAAAACCAGCGATTGCACGAACTGAGTCAGCGCTGTAAACCGGAACCAGGAAATCTTCCCACCGGCAGTGTTGCCAGATACTGCTGACGTTTTCCAGCCCAAAATATGTCCAAAACCTGCCAAAACGCACTTAAAACCGCCCAATCTGGCAACACAACCGAAACTAGAAAATCTTCCCGGAAGTTCCTTTCAGCACCGAGATGTCGCCCGGGATTGGTTGGCGAGTGCGTGACGTTATTGTTTTCTTTACCCTTAGGCAGCCTCTCACGTTACTGCCTGAGGGACAGGGAGAAAACCACCGGGAAAGGTTTTAAACAAACACGAAACAAACGCAAGTCAGAAGATGACCATAAAATACTCGATAGTTATGATATAATAATTTTATGTAACGCACACAGAATTTTCGGAGATATATCGAGTCTATTCGATATATCGCACAGCCCTACCTTTACAGCACCTTCTGACCAATCAGAGCCAAGAACTCAGCTGTCCTTTGGCGTAATATACACTTTATATTGTCGATACAGACGTACCGTTTAGTCCATCGGCGTTAACTATCATTCCCGAAGCCAATCAAAGGTACTAAAAGCACTCTTAAGTCCTCATGACAACGCTGTATCTCACTGAATACACTCAGACAGTCCATGATCTCGCTTCCGCATGTAATCCTTCTTTATTGCAAGCCAATGTCCAGAGGTTAAACCCAAGGCGTGTAATCAGCTCATCAGGACACGGGCTGAGAATAGCCCTGACCCTGCGTTTATCAAAACATATACCCTTTCCTCAGTGACGTGAACACGCCTCATGCTGTAACCCTGCTGATTACTGCCACATGTACAGCCAACAATCGCTCGGCTGTTTTCAGGACCGCCGCTCGCCTCGTCTCACATCACACCGTCTCGTCTCGTCTTGTCTGATTACATCACCAAACGTTCGGGTAGACCGGTCGTGTTGAAATGTTCCAGCGAAAGTATGTCCAAGCGGGAGGTGATCCAGAAGGGTCACTGTTCTGTAAACTTGGCGTGTGATGAACGGCTTGGGTTTTTAAAAGAAAAAGCAGAGCACAAAATCTATAAAATCGATTACTGAAGCACACAAAAACGGTCCCTGGATAATAGACTCGGCTCTAGAAAGCTAGAAAACGTGTGGGAAAAATAATTGGGAATTAATATCAGGTTTAAAGAAGAACTGAAGTCATTTTTAAACGTGCTTTATTTCTTAATTAACGTGTTATTCAATGACCTTTTCAGTTTGAGTAACCTTATATCATGACTCGTATTGGCAACTAACTGCGATTAAATATTATACTTATCGGCCTATTCGGTTTTTAGCCGTGTTGAATTTAGTTCGTTTGGTCCATGGCAGGCGTCGCTTATCCGCGCGATCTTCACGAGACTTGTGCGAGACTTCGAAACATGAAGTGTCAGCGCCGCCATTTTGAAAACTGTTTTCCAAACGAAGTATTGCACAAAAACTAATTAATATCAGGTTTAAAGTAGAACTGAAGTCATTTTTAAACGTGCTTTATTTCTTAATTAACGTGTTATTCAATGACCTTTTCAGTTTGAGTAACCTTATATCGTGACTCGTATTGGCAACTAACTGCGATTAAATATTATACTTATCGGCCTATTCGGTTTTTAGCCGTGTTGAATTTAGTTCGTTTGGTCCACGGCAGGCGTCGCTTATCCACGTGATCTTCATGAGACTTGTGCGAGACTTCGAAACGTGAAGTGTCAGCCAGGTGGCAGCGCCGCCATTTTGAAAACTGTTTTCCAAACGAAGTATTGCACAAAAATGAGTTTAAATGACGATTACTGCCTACTTTTTTCAAACTTTCCTGATCGCTATCAAAACAAACAAAACTTCCGGCTTGATTACGTCGGCATTCGAAAGAGGGCGCGCGCGTCTTTGGACAACGTTGGGTCACTTTGATTTCCGCTGTACGTTTTACTTCCGTCCTACGATGTCTCGCACAGGTCTCAACGAATCTCGTTTACGGCCGTTGCTTCGACATACGGACTGATATATTACAGAGCGTATTTCAAACACTCGTAACTTGCTATAGCAGCGACAAAATAGCGATCAGAAATGCATTCCGATATTTAATAAAATGACATAAATAGCATTTTGATGATAAAAAAATGTGCCTTCAGTTCCGCTTTAACGCCTGTATACTGTGTGTTTGTGGACTTTTTAAAATCAGATCCATTCGGCCCAGATATCTGCAAACACGTTTTTACGATTATTGATCGTTCTAGGATTCTGCTTATAAAAACACGAGAGAGGAAGAAGACAACTTGCAAAAGGAAAATAATAAAAATTCATTCAGGTGTCCGTTTAGACTTGAAACGTGTCATAGGCATCATCTACAGTACACGGCTACTCAGCATCACTCACGAATAGAATATTTACTAGAAGTAACAGTGTACGTGTTTATAGTTTAGAAATTAAAAACAGCAATTTGGTGAGGTTAAATTATTTGCCATGCCGTGCGAGTCTTCACACTGCTGGACTGGTAGCCGTCGTTTGATAGCGATGATCTAACCGGTGGTTGATTTAATGCTTTTATTAAATGTCGATTAAAAACCCTCGCAAAGATTCAGACCAGTCCAAAACCAGGTAATGATCTGAATTGGTTTTATTTCCTAAAAAGATTTCTGTGATGGCAGCACGGTGGTGTAGTGGTTAGCGCTGTCGCCTCACAGCAAGAAGGTCCGGGTTCGAGCCCCGTGGCCGGCGAGGGCCTTTCTGTGCGGAGTTTGCATGTTCTCCCCGTGTCCGCGTGGGTTTCCTCCGGGTGCTCCGGTTTCCCCCACAGTCCAAAGACATGCAGGTTAGGTTAACTGGTGACTCTAAATTGAGCGTAGGTGTGAATGTGAGTGTGAATGGTTGTCTGTGTCTATGTGTCAGCCCTGTGATGACCTGGCGACTTGTCCAGGGTGTACCCCGCCTTTCGCCCGTAGTCAGCTGGGATAGGCTCCAGCTCGCCTGCGACCCTGTAGAACAGGATAAAGCGGCTACAGATAATGAGATGAGATGAGATTTCTGTGATATCTCAGAAGTACACAGTGACGCCATTTTGACAGATCATCCTTTTAGCCCCAACGCTGACTCTTTAACAGACATTTCGAAACACATTTCTCCCTTTTAGCGATGTACGATCAGGAACATTCCTTCACTGATAATCAGCGCTGAATGAAAAGCGCTGAGCAACGCTTCAGCCCCCGAGGGAGGAAATGAAATGGACACAGCGTGGCCTCGTCTGTGACAAGGAAAAAAAAAACAAACAAAAAACACACACACGGTCCTCGTATGATACGTTTAATGAAACGCTACGAGAATTGATTTCAACTAGCTCTAATAATCTCTGGGATTAAGCTGCAGTTTCTAAACTCACGCTTTACAGAAGCCAGGTCTCGACGATGAGTTACAGACGGAGCACGTCACGGTGTAAACACAGGGTTTTTTCTAGAAAAAATTAGTATGAGGGCGCTCACCATGGCGAGGGAGCGAAGCGACGGGGGGGGGTGGTGGTGCCGGTTGTCCGTCCCCCCCTCCGCTGTGCGAAGCCTTTGAAAAATTGAGGCTCCAATGGGACATTCTGAGGCTATCTGAGAGGGAAATTGTAACAAATTGTCTGTCAACATTGAAAAACAAAGTAGTAATCATCTTCTGCCCCGGACAGTCTTTGGCTTTCTTCCGTTTCGTGCCGCGGGATGACATCTTTAAATGCCCAAGTGTCAACAAAACCAACTCGCGAACTACTTCTGTCAAAAGCTCCTGCGCCGGTGGGTGAAAGGTCATTCAGTCTCGAGAAATCTCGCTCTACAAGTCAGCTGACCTTGTATGTAACCCATGTCAAATCTCGCGAGAGCAGCCGCGACAACTAAACAACATGGCGCCTCAGTCTGGAAAACGCCAATTCGGATTGTTTTTGCACCGTCTGGCGGTGTATCTACTATGATTGGAATATTTTTGGAGTAATTATAACGTATTTGATGATCAGACACATTGTCACGTAGTGTTGCTGGGATGTTTTCACGGAGAAAAGATCGTTTTGAGAAAGATTGCATGTTGTGCAGTAGCATATAAGTGCATGGCCTAACTGTGACTTGGGGTTCAATCGGCATTTCGGTAAGGGGGCGCACGCCGAGAGTAAGAGGGCGCAGCGCCCCTGTTCCCCGGTTTAGACGAAAGCCTGAAACATCTGGAAATTTTCTGCTCAAACATTTCTAACACGCGGCATGTTAGGGCTGAGAGGTTTGACGATACAATATCGTGATTTTGTTTGTCATGATACGCTTTCCAAAGGTATCATCAGTATTATACATATATATATTTTTTTTTTTTCGCAGTCCGGTTTCCATCAAATCCTGCGCTCTGATTGGCTGGCGAGTGGGTCCGTATCCTAGGATACGGACCCCGGTTACGGACCTCTGGCGACTCGCTCATTCACAACAACAAACATAATAGCAATCTTTTTTTTTTAGAAGATTATCAAAAATCTTATAAATTTTCACCAGCATTTCTCAGGAGAACAGCATTAATTTTACAGCATGGATAGCGATAACGACAGTGTTCACAGCGAAAGTGAGTTTTACTCCCCTGAGGAAGAAGAAATAAAAGAAAACATTTCAGGAGAAAGCTAAAAACCTCTAACTGTTGCTAACGCCGAGCAAAAACATGGCTGAATCCTGAATGACTCCTATTTGTATAAATAGGGGACTACATAGGCGGCAAAATGTAGTGTTTTTCCTGCCATGGAAGTGCACTTGTATACCGAGGAGGAAGCCATTTGCATTACAGCTGTGAATGAGGATTCAAAATGGCGGCTCGGCTCGGTTTTCCCTTTCGGGTGCTCTCGTTTTCTGTTAGAATTTGGTAAAGAAAAAATAAATATATTATTTACCAGCTTAAGGTCGGTCCGTATGGTGAAATACCGTGACCTCGGCCCAGAGCGCCTCGCTCAGTACTTTCAAGACCTCGGTCACGGTATTTCACCATACGGACCTCCCAGCTGGGAAATAACACACACACACACACACACATACATATATATATATATATATATATATATAAAATAATGTTTTCATTTTTAAAAAATAATCATGAGCTCAATGGAACTGGATGCGAGGGGCTGATTTTTTTTCCTTTAAATTTTTTTTCCTTGTTTTCAGCGTTAGAATTTTCTTTGCAGCCCTGACATAAAAGTATAAACATGGCGCCTCATACAAAAGTATTGTGATGATAGTTTTGGAAAATGATCGGAAATTATTTATTTATTATTTATTTCTCCCGTCCCTTTGTTGTTTCAGTGGTTAAACGCAGCCTGATGCTCGACAAGAAGAGCTGAAATAATAACCGTGAGCGAGTGAGCAAGGGAGGGACAAACGGACGGACCGTTTGCCTCCAGGACGAGCACGTGAATGCGTCTTTGTTACACCTGAAAGGCGTAGGACAGCGTCACGGCCTCGGGGGGAAAAAAACGACCAGAGACCACAGTGTAAGCCGCAGTGGGAGCGCGGTGGCTTTCACAAGCACTACAGCGGATTAATTAATAAATAAATAAATAAATAAATAGAAAGCAGATGGAAAGGAGCGTGTTGGGGTTTTGTCAGGAGCCGAAGCTGAGTAAACACGGGACAGAAATAAAGCCAGCGAGAGGTGAAGGGGTCCAGCGCGAACGCTCCGCCATTAGAGCTTTCTTCCAAAAACACGCGTTATCTCCGAGACGTTTGTTTGCCTCAGTCATCCATATTTACAAAGTGGTCCCTGAAAATGATCGAAAATTACGTTCAGGAAAACAAATGTTCATCTTCACACCAAATGAATCGATCAGCCAAAAATATTCAGTGTGAAGGTTTTCAAAAATTAAAAAAAAATAAATTCTATATTTCTGTAAAAGTAGCATTATTTTAAAACGTACTTGTCAATGCTGAGTAAATACTGGGTTTTTTTTAAAAGGTAACGTTAAGCGCCAAGGAAAATTTACTTGAAATGTTTTTTCTTTTCTTTTTTTTATATACACTGAATGAGCAGAGTTATTTTCTAAGAGTTATTTTTACTACTTAAAATGTTTCTAATATTTATAAAAAAATATTGACACGTACAACGTCTCTGATATACCCTCCCCGGCCACTTTAATAGGAACTTGTTGTTGATTCTAAAATTAGATTAGATGAGATTAGATAAAACTTTATTGATCCCTTTGGGAGGGTTCCCTCAGGGAAATTAAGATTCCAGCAGCATCGTTACAGATAAACAGAGAAAACTTCTAGATAAATTTAAATAAATTAAGTATTTACATATACAAATATAAAAGAACAAGATATGGGGAAGAGAGGACGGCGGCAGGAGAGATACTGCACTTTATATTGCACACTGTCCGGTATTGCTTATTGTTAGTCTAGGCTACTGCTCCTTCCCATCCTCCGTCCTCCTGTTCCCCCTCCTCCCCCCCAGAGAGGAGTTGTACAGTCTGATGGCGTGAGGGACAAAGGAGTTTTTGAGTCTGTTCGTCCTGCACTTGGGAAGGAGCATTCTGTCACTGAACAGGCTCCTCTGGTTGCTGATGACGGTGTGCAGAGGGTGACTGGCATCGTCCATGATGCTCAGTAGTTTGTCCATCCCTGTTCTTGGCTGCAGGAGTGGAACCCAATGTGTTGTTCTGTTTTTCTGTTGCATGCTGAGATGCTTTTCTGCTCACCACGGTTTTAAAGAGTGATTATATGAGTTACTATATCCTTCCTGGGCAGCACGGTGGTGTAGTGGTTAGCGCTGTCGCCTCACAGCAAGAAGGTCCGGGTTCGAGCCCCGTGGCCGGCGAGGGCCTTTCTGTGCGGAGTTTGCATGTTCTCCCCGTGTCCGCGTGGGTTTCCTCCGGGTGCTCCGGTTTCCCCCACAGTCCAAAGACATGCAGGTTAGGTTAACTGGTGACTCTAAATTGACCGTAGGTGTGAATGTGAGTGTGAATGGTTGTCTGTGTCTATGTGTCAGCCCTGTGATGACCTGGCGACTTGTCCAGGGTGTACCCCGCCTTTCGCCCGTAGTCAGCTGGGATAGGCTCCAGCTTGCCTGCGACCCTGTAGAACAGGATAAAGCGGCTACAGATAATGAGATGAGATGAGACTATATCCTTCCTGGGAAAAAAGCTCAAACCAATCTGGCCATTTTTCCTCTGACCCTCTCTTATCAACAAGGCGTTTGTTTCCACCCACAGAACTGTCACTCACTCACTCAATGGTTGTTTTTTGTTTTTCGCACCATTCTGTATAAATTCTAGAGACTGTTGTGTGTGAAAACCCCAGGAGACAGGTAGAGAGCAAGACTGATAATCGGGTAGAGAGTGAGACAGGGAGACAAAGAGACAGGCAGAGATGAATAGAGAGAGTGACACAGATGGGCAGAGAGTGAGACAGGTAGACAAACGGAGACGGGTAGAGAGAGAGAGAGAGAGAGAGAGAGAGACAGGGAGACAAGCAGACAGGCGGAAATTGGTAGAGAGTAAGACAGGTAGACAGGAGGAGATGAATAGAGATTGACACAGATGGGTAGAGAGTGAGACAGGGATACAGACGGAGAAGGGTAGAGCCCCAGATAGCAAGCTGACATTGAATAGATATTGATTTCCATCTGAATCATCAGAATGGTCGACATTGAAATCTTGATGCAAAATAGATGTTGAATCACCATTGTTAAACCGATGTAACCCGACCTAAAATAAAGTTGACAGCAGTGATATTGAAACAACATTGATTTATAGTCGTCCTTATTATGATTGATGTATCATTGATATTTGGTTTACCGGGTGATAACAGTCATGTTGAAAAGTCATTGATTTTGTGCTGACCGGGAAATCACGTATGGTCGAAAAGCCATCGATATATAGTTGACCGGGAAAGATGATGAAAAGTCATCGATCATTGTTGAACGGGACAGGGGACAGCGTGAGACAAAGACCGGCAGCGGCGCACAGGCACCCGTTCTCGGATCCGGGATCAATTACAGGTAAGCAGCACTTTCAGCATTTAATCCTTACACATAGTTCAATGAATAGTTCACGCGATACATGGACTGCCACGGCGTGCTGTCACGGCCGATTTCCTCCGATCAGCAACGCAAGCTGTCAAGTAGGCTAGCCTGCTAGCAAGCTTGATAAACTGCAGGTTCTAGTTAGCTCAATGACTTCACTGGTGTCATAGCCCATGTTTACATTAGACCGTATCAGCGGATCATCAGATTAACGTTTTTAAAACGATTAGCGTGCACACAGCAACACCAATACACGATTCGCGTGCACATAGCAACGCCAATACACGGATACGCTCGGCTCCGCAGGCATCCTGCGCTCCAAATCACTCCGCCCTGAACAGCGAGTGCCCTCTGGAGGGTGCGCACTCCGGCCCTGCGCAGCTCACAGAGCGCGCGAGTGAAGTGCACAAGCAGTGATTCGGGACTGAGCCGCTGTGTGTGTGATCCCAGCGCATAGCACTTACTACAGCCTATTATTAGCAGCAGTAGTACAATGTGTAACTGAAAACTATTGGCCCTTTTCCACTACCCTTTTTCAGCTCACCTCAGCTCGCTTCAGCTCACTTCAGCCCGACACGGCTCGCATTTCGACTACCAAAAACCAGCACGACTCAGCTCGCTTCAGCCCTGCTTAGCCCCTAAAACTCGCACCGTTTTGGAGTGGGGCTGAAGCGAGCCAAACCGTGCCGAGTGAGGCTGGGGGCGTGAGCAGACACTCCCCTGTGCACTGATTGGTGAGGAGGAGTGTCCTCACATGCCCACACACGCCCCGCGAGCACGCTGGGATCTGTAAACACCGCAAACCCGGAAGAAGAAGAATTACGAATTACGAGAATTTCTGAAGCCTTATGCGCCTCGCCTCATCTATACGCTCTTGCCAGTATCTGTTGGCGTTGTCGGTGACAACAAGCCACAGCACCAAGACCAGCAACACTAACGACTCCATGTCCTCCATGTTTATTGTTTACTATCCGGGTCGTGAGACTACCGCTTAAAAGCTCACTGAATCAGTGACATACAGAGCATCGTGGACGAGTTCGCGGAGCGCAAGGCTCGCCGTATGCCCTTCAAATAATGCGCGCAGTAGGCTATTGATGTTTTATTATGAGCCATGTACAGTATGTCACCTAATGTTTTTTTGTTTCTGAGTTACATGTTTGTCTGAAGGACTTAATGTACAAAATAACATAGTTGCACCCCGTAGTGTTGAAATTGGTAAACACAGTGCATTCAGTGAGGTTTGCACCGCCCTCCTTTTATTTCTGACTCTTCCTGTCACCGTTGCAACCTCTGAGCGCTCATTCGTATGCCCTTCAAATAATGTGCGCAGTAGGCTATTGATGTTTTATTATGAGCCATGTACAGTATCCTAATGTTTTTTGTTTCTGAGTTACATGTTCGTTTGAAGGACTTGATGTACTAAATAACATAGTTGCACCCGGTAGTGTTGAAATTGGTAAACACCGCAGTTGCGGACATTTTGTAGCCTAAAATGATGTTATGATAAGCTTTAATAAAGGGCCCGGTCATTTGCCCCGCCCCCGGCCCGGCTCTGACTTGTTCCGCCACTGTCACTGATGTCACTGTTTGCGCTGCTTAACGACATCACGTGACGTCCACCCACTTTCGCTAACTCCACCCAATGTGTCCACCCACTTCCAGCCAGCACGGTTCAGCGCGGTTGTAGTCGAAACGCAACTCCAACAGCCCCGCTCAGCTCGACTCAGCACGGCACGGCTCAGCCGCGTTTGTAGTGGAAAAGCGGCATAAGTTGTGTGTGTGTTTCAGATGCCCTCACTCAACAGCCTGGCATGAATAATCTGGTCTTCACCCAGGCTGTGCAGAAATGGCTACGATATGCGCCAGACAGAACTGGAGGTGTCGCTCGCGCCGAAAGACATGAAAATTAAATGAACTTAAAATAAAAATCTTGTTTTCTTAAAAAAAAGGCATGTGTTTCATATTTACTATTTTAGGCAATTAAAATGGAGATCCTGGCTGTAGATATGAGCCAGATATTTCTGGTAGGCTATCAATTGAAATAACATTGAAAGCGCATTGGTTTTTAGTTATGTCGAAATTTCAATGTTGTTTCAATATCGACGCGAATTGAAATACAATTGAAGTTACGTGTGTCCATAGTTAATAAATCAACATCGTTTCAATGTTAGCGGAGGGTGCAAACTGATGTTAAATCAACATCGAAATCTGACGTTGATTCAATGGTTTAACGTCGACAATGCAATGTTGATTCTACATCGTTTCAATGTCAGCTTGCTATCTGGGGCGTGACAGATGGGTAGAGTGAGAGACAGGTAGACAGGTGGAGATGAATAAAGAGTGACAGATGGGTAGAAAGTGAGACAGGGAGAGAAACAGACAGAGATAGTTAGAGAGTGAGACAGGTCTGCATAAAACAGCAGGTGGATGAGTGTTCCTAATAAAGTGGCCGGCGAGTGTACTCCACGAGGTTGAGATTCTCTCTCCTGGCTCTAGGACGGAATAAATAACGGAGGGTTATAGCGACCGTGTTTGCTCGTCTTTACATTAATAAAATAAAATTTTTTAAAAAAGGCTAAATTAATTCTCTGAAACGAGATCATCCAAAATCACTTCTAACGTAATGCGATTCTAAACTCCGCCCTTCCGCCAAAGTCTGAGAGCACTTGTGGTTTCAAAATGAACAAAGACTCCTGTAAATGTTTACGGTTTAATGTTTGTCTGATTAAAGAAAAGAGTGAAACCCGTTACAGCTGAAGTGAAACGTCGTTAAGCGTGAAGGAGAAGTGACTCACAGCCGTGCAGGTGCCTCCTGAGCCGCACGTTTCCTCTGCAGCCGGCGCCGTCCCTTTAAACGTGGTATTTTTGGATGGTTAAAGTCACGACTCTCGTCCCCGAGGTGAAGTAAAAACGTCAGAAAGGAAAGAAAGGGAAAGACGGAGCAGAACGGATGAGGACGAAGGTTTACGCTGCTTATCTGAGCCAGTGGCAACGACACACTCACTTATCTGCTTCCAGCCCAACACCAATAGTCATGTGACCACATTACAACACTGACTTTACCTTTCTCCCTTCACCCGGGGATGCGAACTTTACATTTATTAACGAAAGTGAAAATAAGGACTCTTCGGAAACTGCAAAAGTTCAGACAGAAATTTGAAGTATAGCCCAGAGATGTAAAACGGATAAACTGACAAATTTGATGAAGTGTTCTGTGCTGCACTGTTTTTCCTCGCAGAATCCAAGCGTTTCAATTTGTTTTATTTCTGTGCATAATTTATGAGACTAATTAGCATAAAATCATCCGGTTTATGAGTATAAATGGTAATATCGATAGGTTTTCTTTTTATTTTATTGCTTGAATAATATCTGGAAGTTTCTGTGGGGCATGAACATCTTTAAAAAAAGTGTCTCAATCAGCTAATCTGCATATCACGTAATTTGCATATAAGGACTAATTTGCAGACATGCATTAATTAGGTAGGCCCAAATAACATGCAAAAAAAAAAAAAAAAGCGCTTATATTCTGTCAGTACGTTCAGCTGAAAATGCCTTCAGTTGCCAAACCGTGCTTCTGGCAACCATTTAAAATGTGGCTATAAACACCATGAAGGAAATACGCACATTAGGATATTTTAATCTCATTTGCATATAATTGACGATTCTGAAACGAAGAGTGCTGGTGTTCAGAAGCAGCAAAACACTTGTTCCTCAGCTTAAATGATCGAAATGAAAGCACCATACCGGGCACGAGAGATCAATCTGCCTCACTCGAGATGCTTTTCTGTGCAGATCGCACAATTTATCTGGAAAATGTGTGACAGATTCGCGAGACTCGCTGACGGTTCAGCTGTACGGTTTGAGTACTGAACAAGCCGGAGTGTATATGGTTTGAAATCTGCGTACACACACACACATCCCACAATGCACTAGGGGATCCCCAGTCACATGCAGAAATGTATTTTTCCTAGCCAATGAGGAACCAGTGTTTTGGGGAAGCCTTTGAGCTATTAAAACAAAACCACACTCCAGATACAGTGCCGTGGACACACACACACACACACACACACACACACACACACACACACACACACACACACACACACACACACACACCCCTGCTGGAGCGTGCGGAGGTTGAATATATCCATATTTACACTGGAGATTAAACTACATGTGTTAATTTATGTATGTTTAGACACGGGAAATTAATATTATCAAAACAGATTACAAGCAGAGTCAGGTAGGAGATAGGTAGAGTGAGACAGGGAGACAGATAGAGATGGGTAGAGACAGGTAGACAGACAGAGATATGTAGAGAGTGAGACAGGGAGAGAGGTAGACAGACAGAGACAGGTAGAGAGTGAGACCAGGACACAGGTAGACAGATGAGATGGGTAGAGAGTGACAGACAGACAGATGGAGCCAGGTAGAGAGTGAGACAGGGAGACAAACAGACAGTTAGAAAGTGAAACAGGGAGACAGATAAATGGAGATGGGTTGAGAGGGACAGACGGGTAGAAAGTGAGACAGGTAAACAGACAGACAAGTAGAGAGTGAAACAGGGAGACACACAGACAGAGATGGGTAGAGAGTGAGACAGGGAGACAGGTAGAGTGAGACAGGGAGACAGATAGACGGAGATGGGTAGAGAGTGAGACAGGGAGACACATAGATGGAGACAGGAAGACATGTAGAGTGAGACAGGGAGACAGACAGACAGATGAAGATGGGTAGAGAGTGAGACAGGGAGACAGACGGAGACAGGTATAGAGTGAGACAGAGACAGATGGAGATGGGCAGAGAGTGAGACAAGTACAGTGAGACAGGGAGACAGATGGAGATGGGTAGAGAGTGAGACAGGGAGACAGATAGATAGAGACAGGTAGACAGGTACAGAATGAGACGGAGAGAGACAGACAGACGGTGACAGGTAGAGTGAGACAGGTAGACAGGTATAGAGTGAGACAGAGAGAGATAGACAGATGGAGATGGGCAGAGAGTGAGACAGGGAGACAGGTGGAGATGGGCAGAGAGTGAGACAGGGAGACAGATAGACAGAGACATGTAGACAGGTATAGAATGAGACAGGGAGACAGATAGACAGACGGGTAGAGAGAGAGAGAGAAAGAAAGAAAGATAGACAGATGGCAGGGTTTCCCCAGGTTTGACCACCATAAATTTAAGACTTTTTTAAGACCTTTTTAAGACCACTTAAATGAGAATTAAGACCTACATCGCACCCATTATGCGGTCGTAGAACACCAGATCAAATTCCCAATAATGACAAATGTCTCATCTCATCTCATTATCTGTAGCCGCTTTATCCTGTTCTACAGGGTCGCAGGCGAGCTGGAGCCTATCCCAGCTGACTACGGGCGAAAGGCGGGGTTCACCCTGGACAAGTCGCCAGGTCATCACAGGGCTGACACATAGACACAGACAACCATTCACACTCACATTCACACCTACGCTCAATTTAGAGTCACCAGTTAACCTAACCTGCATGTCTTTGGACTGTGGGGGAAACCGGAGCACCCGGAGGAAACCCACGCGGACACGGGGAGAACATGCAAACTCCACACAGAAAGGCCCTCGCCGGCCACGGGGCTCGAACCCAGGACCTTCTTGCTGTGAGACGACAGCGCTAACCAATACACCACCGTGCCGCCTAATGACAAGTGTTTCAAGTAAAAATACTTTTATTATAAAAGTTATATACTTAAAAGTCATTATGTGCATTGCTTGTCGAATCTTCACATTCAAGACAAGCAAGACCGAATTTTGTTATGCAAGACGTTTTGTTTTTTTCCACAGGAGAATGTTGTAGCGACTTCCGAGTCTGGGAACACAGCCTTAAAGAGTTCGCTTACGCCCTCATTCGAGCTGTACGAGTGGTGTCCCGTAATTAGTTTTAAAATCCAGAGCACCTCTGCCCGAAGTGTCGGGGTTCCACCGACACCCATCATGCCACTGCTCGGCCCTTGTGTTGTTGCTAGCCTTGCCGATGATGTCTGGCAGTGGGGTCCAGGGGCAACGTCTCGGTGAGGGACCAGGGGGAGAAGCTGATGGATTTTGACGATTTAAACACCCAAAATCCATTAATTTTAGCAATTAAATATATGTATTTTTCCTCAAAGTTGATATCCCAATTAAACATGCCATCAACTGAATCTTTTGTATCATGACAAGTGTTCTTTCTTAAATATCATATCCCACCTTGTTTGACCTTTTCAGCATGTTCAGTGCAACCTTTTAGGTTCTGGAACAATAGACCCATAAATCAGGGATGAGAATGAAAAATATTTTAAAAGTCTGAAAAAACCGGGGCGGGGCCCGGGGCCCATGGGGCTAATGATTTTTGGCTTTTTTTTTTTTACCCCAAACCCATTAATTTTATCAGCAAAAAGTTGCAATGTATTTGGAAATAAATTCCCCTTCTTGGTGGACTCCCAGGTGAAAATGATTAATATGGTACAAGAGACTTGTTTTTAATCAATTCACATTTGATGATTTCAAAAAATCAATGCACCTTTTAATATAAACGAGCTCTACGGTATTATATTTCTGCATTTTTGCTATTCATGTCTTTGAATACTCTAATCCTTTACAATGAAGTGCAAACCAGAAAAAAGTTCTGTCATATAATTCTCTTAAGCTTTCTTCTGATGTTATCATGGTAGCAGGAGGTCTTGCATATTAAGCAGGCAACATTCAACATCACTCATCACTTCCCTTTCAGCTGTTGTGTGTACTAACTAGGTTTTATCTGGACAGGATGTTGTGTAATGTAATACAGATACCATATGGTCAATCTGAAGATCAAGATGGTGATTTTGAATTAAAGAACAGGCATGTACAATGGGCATTACATATTGGAAATTTTTTTTTAAATCAAAAACTATAAGTTCATCTCGGCCTAAAAAATTTGGGCAGATGCTCCCGCACGGCACATGCCAGCAATTCCCCCCGTCCCCCTATGAAATGAGCAATAAGTAGGAGAGTTATACATGCTATCATACTTAAAATTTCATCAGAAATATAGATATATGATACTCTGATTCTCCCCAACATGCTACATTAGATAAGCTAACCCCATTTATAAAAGATACACACTTATATATGACATGTAATTGATATATATTTTTTGCGGTGCGCTCTCTCTCTGCCATGCCGATCCTGTAGGCTGCACTGACTCAATAACTCCGGTCCTCGAGAAAAGAGATAAAAGCCCGCCCACACTGAAAGCTGATTGGCTTATTTTGCTGAGTAACCCAATCAAGATGCTCTTTGTCTGGCATGCGCTACATGAACAGGCACACAGGCAGTGTTGCCAGATTGGGTGGTTTTAAGTGCATTTTGGCGGGTTTTGAACATATTTTGGGCTGGAAAATGTCAGCAGTATCTGGCAACACTGCACACAGTCTCCCTCGCGCGCGCACATTCTAAGATGCGTGATGCAGACCTTAATGTTGCGCGCGCACGCTCTTGCTCGCTTCTATCAATATGCAGGAGACTCCTGGAACTTCCGGGAGACTTGGGATGTCTGCGTTATAAGGTGACCACAGATTGTTAATCATACTCCCCCCCCCCCCCCCCCCAAAAAAAAAAAAAAAAAATTCTCAACGGATTTACATCGATCTCAAAAACGATCATTTTGGTCTGAAAAAGTCGGAAATCCGCCAATCGGCGGAAAATTCTCATCCCTGCTTTTGAATGGAAGAAGAGGTATACGGCGGCAACATATGCTAACAAAACTGTGTCATTCACAGATAAGATTGATGATAATATTGCGCATTGTTGTTTATCATTACGTATTGTTAGCGACCATTCCAGTCACCTATCTGCCTTGTTTTGGAAAGGACGTTTACTGACTTTCTATGGTTGCTACTTGTTAGCCAGCAGATTAGCATGCCGCCTCTTCTTCCATTCAAAAGGCTGAAAACGGATGTGAGGTTCTTCTGCAAGTGACGTAACGTGAAAAAGGCTAATTACATGCGCTGACTGATGCCACTTCAGGCAGGTGCAACAATGCACCAACAAGGACCTAAAAGGACAATACCGTATTTTCTGGACTATAGAGCGCACCTGTATATAAGCCGCATCCGCTCTATTTTTTAAAAAAATGTAAAAAAAGATATACAAGCCGCACCGGGCTATAAGCCGCAGATATCTATGTTGAAAAATGAGATATTTACTGCATGTACAGAACGATTTTGTACTGTAAATGTACATGTATGTACCTGAACAGATTCTTTCCGAACAGTGCCTTTTAACACGGCAGCAACTTTGCTGATTAAAACGGAACAGAACCAAGAGAAAATAACCGGGATTTATTTACCTTCATTTCTCCTGTGTTTGAAACCACAAGTCACTTTAATCATCTTCGCTGGATTTGAAAATAATTACCAGTTAGTAATTTGTCGTGCGTGTTCTATCTGCTAAAGATCTGCTAATTCTTCTTTGCATTGATTTTTCGTCTATCTTATTTTTGATTCTACTTCCGGTTAGAGCGCCCCTAGCGGTGGAAGAAAAATCCACAGAACAGCCACACCTTTGTATAAGCCGCATGGTTCAAAACCTAGGAAAAAAAGTAGCGGCTTATAGTCCAGAAAATACGGTATTCTCACACTTACCTGATACAGTGCAATACTTATTACAGTGCAACCTCACAGAGCAACTTTTTAGTTTTTATAGCTTTTGTATATTTTATATTTATATTTGTACACTTTTACATCCATACCCAATACAACGCAATACCAAATACAGTGCAATATCCTGAGTTTTGTAGCTGAACTGAGTTTCTATAACTAATGTGCAATTAACATCTGCAACTCAACACGCCCAGTTATGTATATATTCTTTGTTTTTCTGCTGTGTTGTGACATGCACCATTTGTATATACTGTATATCGTTTGTTTTTCTGCTGTGTTGTATGTTCCCATCTAAATGTTTGCACTGGGGTGTGTGCTTTCCATCTCATTATATAATTTTCCCGCACCTTCTCCCGCAGGGCTCGAAATTAACTTTTTTTTTCTTTGTGTCCCCCAGTGGTCCCGAATTCTGTGTTGTATTGTCCCGAATGGAAGCAATAGTGTCCCCATTTTTTTCCTCTCTGAAATAACCAGTGGTTAATATTATCATATGAAGTTACTATTATATTTGTAACTATGCGATTTTGAACCCTTTATATCATTTTTACAATAAGTCACAAGACACAAGCGACATGTCCTATACATCATCTACTTCAAAATTACAGTTATTGCATTTTCAGTTTATTAAACTTTGGCGATCTCGCTGTATGAATAGATACCCGTTTATTTAAAGGGGCCAACTAGCTCATTCAGAAAATGTTTCAACTCCCTACATCTGCAGTACACTTTAGTTGAAAATAAGACCCCTTTTATGTTCATTTCATCTACTTATACCTTGAATATCTGTTGGCACTTATAAGGCCAACTTATAATTTTCACCATTACTGTTATCTATAGCCCTGTAATGACCTGGCGACTTGTCCAGGGTGTACCCCGCCTTTCGCCCGTAGTCAGCTGGGATAGGCTCCAGCTTGCCTGCGACCCTGTAGAACAGGATAAAGCAGCTACAGATAATGAGATGAGACCGTTATCCATTTTTATGAACTTTCCGTTATCCATTTTATGAACTTTCGCTGCCGAAACGTGGGTGCAAATGTTAGCAACATCAGCATAGTGCCAGCAGGTCCGAGCCTAGTTGTGCTGCTGACTGACTAAACTTTCTGAACTAGAAAGACACCAAGAAAACTCACTTATTCTGTAGAACGGTATCTTCCGTCAATATCATCCACATCATTCCTGTTGTATTTTATAACGTGTCTAACAGTGCTCATTCAGTTCATTCAGTTGCTAGCGTTGCCTGCAGACCAGGCGAGGACACTTTGGATCCTGAAGGTCCCGGAGACGTTATGTCTGGGCTTTCAGTTTCTTCCCCGCGGTCGGTCCGCTTCAACCACTTCAGCATTTTTGTTCTGGCAAGAGTCGGCGCAGCGTGTGCGGTAGCAATTCCATTCCAAGTCCATATAATGCGGACTCCGGCCGAAGATTCTAGAACAGAATGCGCTGCTCTGTAGCCTACGGATGCAGGTGCATCGAAAGTGTAGCTACTATGTATTTTTCGCTGTTAACGTTTTAAAATTAAAATTGACAAATTAGGTGAATGTCTACGTATGTGTTACGGCTTTGTAAATAATATTAATGTAGAACTTTTTTTCTAGATCTATTTTTTTCCATTGTCCCGGGATTGTCCCAGATATAATAATTTTGTGTCCCGATGACATTTTTTATGGTCCCCGGGACATCGGGACACCGTTAGTTTCGAGCGCTGTTCTCCCGTTGTTCTAGCTTTCTTCACTACACTTTCTTCCTCGTCCGTTCTTTTATTCTTGTTTCCACCATCATTGCTTTTAAAAACGCCGTTATCCTCTGCATAGCGAATATATTTCTCAGCTCGATCCGAACCAGCTCTCAGTTATCTCTCAGTTGAATGATCTGATGAATCCCTAAAAAGCACTTTTCCCACCTAATGCCACACCCACAACATATAACCGTGGGAAAGAGGGGCAATCACAGAAAGATGTGGCAGAACGGCAAAAAAAATTTAACTTTTTCACTCTTCCCCCCCCCCGGCTACCATGGGAACCACCGCAGTGCAAGACAGAGGCAATGCACGCAACTACAGACAGGGAGCAAGGCGCAGGCAGAACACACACAACAATACAGGCCGTTACTCGTTACACTATATTAGGTCGGCTATCCAGCGCTGGATTTACATACTTTGCAGTTTAACGTTTGATACATTTTAGAATGTTAAACTTGTCGCGTCTGTGCTCGGCGCTTTCCTAAACTGTCGGCCGCAAGAAGCCCTCGCACGAATGCGCGTGGTTTTTTTTTTTTTCGTCGTTCGCATGCCGAAAAATTCGCTCGCAAATGCGAGTGAAATGTGCGCACTGTAGAGCCCTGGGTGGAGGGCAGATGCAATGTGCTTTGAGCTCTTCATGTGAGACTCTAAAGCGAAATGACCTATAGTGGACAACTTGAAGGTCTTTCGACAAACACAGCATCTTGCTTCGACGTCACTTCCAGGAACCTCCCTCACCCAATCACGATATCTTTCATCTGAAAGCCACTGCTGATTAAAACGACACTTCCCCATGCTGCGATTCGCGGAGTCTCCTCTCCACCACGGACTCCGACGATTGCGCCGGCGCGAAAATGTATCAATATTGTTTCTTTCTTTGCATACGCTCCAAGAAATTCACTGATGTTACGCAAAACCCACGTTTTCACATTGTAGAATAGTATGAGTAAGTTTAAGACCTTTGTTTAAAAAATTAAGACTTGAGCAAAGCAATTTAAGACTTTTTAGGGCCTTAATTTTGGAATATTAAATTTAAGACTTTTAAGACCCCGCGGCTACCATGGATGGAGACAGGTAGACAGATGGAGACAGGTAGAAACCAGTGTTTTGGGGCCTCCTGTGGGCGCACCTGTCTGGAGCGTGCGTAGGTTGAATATATCCATATTTAAGCCGCGTGCAGTAATTTAGCTTTGTGCATGTTTAGTAGGGCTGTAACGATACACCCAACTCACGATTCGATTCGTATCGCGATTTTTGACCCACGATTCGATACGCCCATGATTTTTTTTTAAATGTTTTTTTAAAGTAGTAAATTTGACTTATTAACATTTACTTACTTACATTAACTATTTAATAACAAATAATTCAGACCACTGCAGAGAATGAGTAATATGTATGCAAAAATGAGCAAATGTATATCCAAAGACTGTTTTATTTCTCAAAATAATACTGTTGAGCCGGAAGCTCTGTTTTTTTCGGTTCTGAAAAAGTCATTTTTCCAAATCGTGTAAATCCGTTAAGATTTTTTTTGGGGGGGGGGCTCTCTCACTGTCTCACTCTCATAGGGCCAATGATTTTCTGTGATCGCGGAAAACAGATGGAAATTACGGAATTTTTATGGTGAAACATTGCTCGCGTGTCAAAATGTAGCTGCCGCAGAAGGCTTCCGCCCAAGCAGACATGCCTTCAGTGTTGCCAGATATTGCTAACGTTTTCCACCCCAAAATATGTTCAAAACCAGCCAAAAAGCACCTAAACCCGCCCAATCTGGCAACACTGCATGCCTTTCCGGTCAAGTGATTGTGATTGGCTTGTGGCACACCTAGCCAGCCAATGAGCTGCTTGTTTACAGATTCGCTCCCCGCGTCGCAACCAGAATGGCGACCGCTTAAAAGAAATGAATGCTCTGCCAGTGGCGAGTGTGGACGTTGCGTGACTCGCAGAAGATTGTCGCAGGTCGGCGAACAAACGACTTACTAATAGATATAAAAAATAAAAGTAATTTAAGTAAGTTTAAAATGTAATTTAAATAAAAAGTAAAGTATTCATAAATTGAAGTTTGGAAGCGCCTCTGTTTTTGGGCTGAGGAGAAGTTTGAAAGGGTGTACCGCGATTCTGCCTTCTTGTATCGCGATACGGATCGTGGCTCTGCGTATCGCGATTTCGATACGCATATCGTTACAGCCCTAATGTTTAGACATGGGAAATTAATATTATCAAAACAGATTATGAGCAGCATCAATAAAAAGTATTTTAAAAAAAAAAAAATCTCACCTTAAAAGGCATGAAGTTTTGGAAAAGAAATGGTGCATTCATCGATTACGCTACCGCCATATTGACCGCGGTCTGATTTCACCATCTTTGCTCTTTATTCATTCATGAAATACTGTATATAGCATGAAATCTTTTGTAAAACATCAGATCTGACAAATCTAAGAGCTGTGCTAATGGGCATGGCTTGCTATTCTAATAAGCAGCTTGATTGACAGCCCTGAAACAACTAAACACAATGGCACGAGCCGCAAAAGAAATCAGGATTTGTTTTTCTCTCCCTCAGTTAAACTGTGGCACAGCAGCTCTGGCGTTTGATTGGCTAGCCTTCACTCCACTGGATTGGTCAGGTCTGGCTCGTTTTTATAGCTCATCTGATTGGCTAGCTTTCTTCAGCTCCGTCTGCTTCGGTTTTGCTCCCTTTGATCAGCTCTCGGTCGGTCACCTTGCTACGTGAGCTTCAGCTTTGGTTTGAAAGGCGAGATCTTGGTCACGAGGTCGGCTCCCGTTCAGTCGGTCAGGTTGGTTTCGTTCTCTTATTCGCCTCGTTTTCTCGCTAGGTTAGTTTGAGCTCTCTGGAGTAACCTTCGCTTGCTTTGGCAGCTTCTGGTTCCTAGTTTAGCTTTCTGTTCAGCCGGCTAGCTTTTGTTTAGTGTGATCTTTCAGACTTTACACCACAGAACCATAAACTCAGACCATGGAATGGCTAGTTTTCCAAAAAAAAAAAAAAAAAAAAAAAGAGGGAAAAAAAACCTCTTCAAAATTAGAGGAAAACCTAAAAATTTCCATGCTACGTTGGGAAAAGGAAAATTTGCATGCTACGTTCTACATGAGACCATAATAAAGAGTCGTAAATAATCAATAAGCAAACTTTTAATCACTATGATGTCATGCAAAATCACAGTTTCCTCAATGTGATTATATCACAGAACTCACACACAACTTCTTTACTATGAGGAATTTAATCCTTTAGAGGGAAATTAAGCTCCACCTCCTCTTTACAGAGTCTGTCCCATAGCCAAAAGGCTACACACACACACACACACACACACACTCTCTCTGAAGGCTGTTTCTCATTCCAGTCCTCCAGACACTGAAGCTGAGGAAGATGAGCAGGACAAGGACGTGGATGAGGACGAGGTGACACTGGGGTCAAAGGAACAGACGACAGAGAAGCTGGAGGTCGCCGTATGAACAGGTTTCAGTAAAATTCAAAAGGAACGAATGAGAAAAATTAGATGATCAGAAGACGCACAAATCAGAGTTTAACAAAAACATCCAGAATTAGAGCTAAGGAGGACGGAAGTGTGGAAATAGAGATCACCTTTTACCCGATTCTCTCTCTTCCGCTGTCTCTCGCTTTCTCTCTCCTGCTGTCCCTCTATCTCTCTCTCCCTCAGTCTCTCTCTCTCTCTGTAGGAGGGGTAGTTGGGAGGTTGGTGAGGTTCTCTCTCTCTGTAGGAGGGGTAGTTGGGAGGTAGGCGAGGTTCTCTCTCTCTCTCTCTCTCTCTCTCTGTAGGAGGGGTAGTTGGGAGGTAGGTGAGGTTCTCTGTCTGTAGGAGGGGTAGTTGGGAGGTTGGTGAGGTTCTCTCTCTCTCTATAGGAGGGGTAGTTGGGAGGTTGGTGAGGTTCTCTCTCTCTGTAGGAGGGGTAGTTGGGAGGTTGGTGAGGTTCTCTCTCTGTCTGTAGGAGGGGTAGTTGGGAGATTGGTGAGGTTCTCTATAGGAGGGGTAGTTGGGAGGTTGGTGAGGTTCTCTCTCTCTGTAGGAGTGGTAGTTGGGAGGTTGGTGAGGTTCTCTTTCTCTCTCTGTAGGAGGGGTAGTTGGGAGGTTGGTGAGGTTCTCTTTCTCTCTCTCTATAGGAGGGGTAGTTGGGAGGTTGGTGAGGTTCTCTCTCTCTGTAGGAGGGGTAGTTGGGAGGTTGGTTAGGTTCACTCTCTCTCTCTGTAGGAGGGGTAGTTGGGAGGTTGGTGAGGTTCACTCTCTCTGTAGGAGGGGTAGTTGGGAGGTTGGTGAGGTTCTCTCTCTCTCTCTCTCTGTAGGAGGGGTAGTTGGGAGGTTGGTGAGGTTCTCTCTCTCTCTCTCTTTGTAGGAGGGGTAGTTGGGAGGTTGGTGAGGTTCTCTCTCTCTCTGTATGAGGGTTAGTTGGGAGGTTGGTGAGGTTCACTCTCTCTGTAGGAGGGGTAGTTGGGAGGTTGGTGAGGTTCTCTCTCTCTCTCTGTATGAGGGTTAGTTGGGAGGTTGGTGAGGTTCACTCTCTCTCTGTAGGAGGGGTAGTTGGGAGGTTGGTGAGGTTCTCTCTCTCTGTATGAGGGTTAGTTGGGAGGTTGGTGAGGTTCACTCTCTCTTTGTAGGAGGGGTAGTTGGGAGGTTGGTGAGGTTCTCTCTCTCTGTAGGAGGGGTAGTTGGGAGGTTGGTGAGGTTCTCTCTCTCTCTGTATGAGGGTTAGTTGGGAGGTTGGTGAGGTTCACTCTCTCTCTGTAGGAGGGGTAGTTGGGAGGTTGGTGAGGTTCTCTCTCTCTGTATGAGGGTTAGTTGGGAGGTTGGTGAGGTTCTCCCTCTCTCTCTGTAGGAGGGGTAGTTGGGAGGTTGGTGAGGTTCTCTCTCTCTGTATGAGGGTTAGTTGGGAGGTTGGTGAGGTTCACTCTCTCTCTGTAGGAGGGGTAGTTGGGAGGTTGGTGAGGTTCTCTCTCTCTGTAGGAGGGGTAGTTGGGAGGTTGGTGAGGTTCTCTCTCTCTCTGTATGAGGGTTAGTTGGGAGGTTGGTGAGGTTCACTCTCTCTCTGTAGGAGGGGTAGTTGGGAGGTTGGTGAGGTTCTCTCTCTCTGTAGGAGGGGTAGTTGGGAGGTTGGTGAGGTTCTCTCTCTCTCTGTATGAGGGTTAGTTGGGAGGTTGGTGAGGTTCACTCTCTCTCTGTAGGAGGGGTAGTTGGGAGGTTGGTGAGGTTCACTCTCTCTCTGTAGGAGGGGTAGTTGGGAGGTTGGTGAGGTTCTCTCTCTCTGTATGAGGGTTAGTTGGGAGGTTGGTGAGGTTCACTCTCTCTCTGTAGGAGGGGTAGTTGGGAGGTTGGTGAGGTTCTCTCTCTCTGTAGGAGGGGTAGTTGGGAGGTTGGTGAGGTTCTCTCTCTCTCTGTATGAGGGTTAGTTGGGAGGTTGGTGAGGTTCACTCTCTCTCTGTAGGAGGGGTAGTTGGGAGGTTGGTGAGGTTCTCTCTCTCTGTATGAGGGTTAGTTGGGAGGTTGGTGAGGTTCTCCCTCTCTCTCTGTAGGAGGGGTAGTTGGGAGGTTGGCGAGTAAATGAAGATGGAAACTCCTGTGTGTTTCGGTCATTGGCCGTCATGAACCCATAATGAGTCCCGCTTTAGCATTAACAGCCCTTTTACGAGTAAAGAGCCATTTTATGGTGGTGTGTTTTTCCCCGAGCAGAGCTGCAGGTGCACTTGTGACCTTGCCTTTGGTGTTCTGAAAGACACGCGCTCGTTACAGCTTGAGCCTGCAGCGCCGCCAAACACCGGCTCAGCTGCTGGGATCATAAATCACACGCCAAAATGAGTTCAACTCCTCCTCACGTTACACAGCAGCCCGAGTCTCAGGGCAGGTGATGAGTCACTCGGGTCGTTTCCACCCGCATATTTTCAGTTTAATTTCTAAAAAGGTATCAATCGAAACTTTTGGACCAACTGAAACACACACACACACACACACACTCGCTGAGTCATCGTTTATTCCAACCGCAGCCACTTTCACACCACAGCGCTTTAAACCGTACACAGTCGTCGTGTTTTCTGTAAGGAGGTGTGTATGGAGTGTGTGGAAGGAGTCTCCAGTGTCAGCGCTGTAACAGTCAGAGGGGAAGCTGGAACTCACATTTCTGACGCCTTCAGGAACGTTGTTGCTTCATCTCTTTATCTACACAAGAGCAGCGTTTCGATTATCTGCAGTCTTAAGTCAGATTCTCCATCATTTCAGCCAAAGCGACACCAATCACACACACCTGCGAGCAAAACATCTGTATGTAGAAAATCAGGCGGTTAGTGTTCTCCTGCTGTGAGTATACATACAGATGTTTTAAAAGACATCCAACTTCACACAAACGTAACTGATCCGTGACGACGCGACACCGGCACGGCCGTTAAAGCGGCGACGCGACACCGGCACGACCGTTAAAGTGGCGACGCGACACCGGCACGGCCGTTCAAGAAACAATGTGATATCTGTAATACAAAACACAGCAAACTGTTGTTCCTATTTAGTGTTGAAAACCGTGTTTAATGAGAACACATCCAGGCGATGGTCATTTCTCTGAGGTACGTTTGTATGTCGATGCTGTATAACGATCCGGTGAACACCAGGGTGAACATAGTCACGAGTGTCAAACACACAACTGCCTCTGGGTTCAACACACACACAAAAGCCCTGGCCATCTCAGAGACAGACGAGGACAATTCATTTAAAACCCACCACAGGCGCTTGCACTCTCTCTCTCTCTCTCTCTCTCTCTCTCTCTCACACCCTTACACCTATAAAACCCTGCACGTGTGCCACGTCTGTGTAGATTAAAGATCAAATGGAAAGTAAAAAAGCCAGTACAAGGCCGAGAGAGAGAGAGAACAAAGAGAGGGTATTGTCGTCTTTTCGCTCTAATCACTTCATCTTCAGGATGTGTTTAATCACGATGTTCTCCGTCCAAACACTGGCACCACAGAGCTGAGAGAATCACAGCGATACTCTCCTGTCACAATCTGCCTTTATACATCAATAAGGAGCTCCGCCTCCTCCACTCACCCCAACGCTTTCACCAAACTACAAACAGGAAGTCATATGACAACGTGAAGCGCTGTGAAACGTTACTCTCACACAGCACTGACAGCAGTAACATGACCAAACGTCCCAAACTTGCAAAGGTGTGAAAACAACCTTAAACAGATCACGAGAATCCAGAAGAGCGGTCTCACGCGATGACATCGCACTAACTGATTAGCATTAATGCTAAGTAACGCCATCATGCGTTGGATTTTCCTGTTTTCTTCAGACATGTGAAGTCAGCCAATCGCTGCATCACAGGGCGCGGTGATGAAAGCGCTATCCGCCCTCTTCTGCATACAACACGCCCATGTTTGGTGAGTGAGAGAAAGAAGGCCCCTCCCACTCAGACCGCACGGCTGATTTTGCTCTCTGAGACACGTACGGGTGCCGCGTTTCAACCTGATTTTGTTTCTATAACAATGTATACAGTAAGGTTGAAAGGTTGAAAGTGTGATCTGATTGGTTACAGTGGCACCGTGGGCGGAGCCTGTGATCCGATTAGTTACACGGTGGCTGGTTTTATTTCGAACACTGCCAAACCTGAGGAAAACATCCCTGAGAAAGCGCGATAGATGTAATTCTGTTTGTCCAACACACCGTCAGGTCACGTTGCGAGAACTTCGACACGGAGATGCACAACCAGGACCCGGTCACATGTGCTTGAGTCTCGCTGGAGCTAATTAATTTGACGAGGGTTTTTTAAAACCCATTGTCTTGGATGTTAACATTTGTACAGAAGCTCATTAACCCGTCAAGACAGACGTCTCTAGAGCAAACCCTGGGTGTGTATTTACACGAGCTTGCTGAACAAATTGTCCATTTTCTCACCATCTGCTTTCACTCTGGTGACAGCGGAAACTCGTCTTACCTCATAATCCTGAGATATTTCGTCAGTTAGAGATGGTGATAGATACATGGAAAAAAAAAAGTCCCTGAAAAGTCCCAAGCCCTATGATTCCTAATCAAAAAAATATTATCTCATCTCATTATCTCTAGCCGCTTTATCCTGTTCTACAGGGTCGCAGGCGAGCTGGAGCCTATCCCAGCTGACTACGGGCGAAAGGCGGGGTACACCCTGGACAAGTCGCCAGGTCATCACAGGGCTGACACATAGACACAGACAACCATTCACACTCACATTCACACCTACGGTCAATTTAGAGTCACCAGTTAACCTAACCTGCATGTCTTTGGACTGTGGGGGAAACCGGAGCACCCGGAGGAAACCCACGCGGACACGGGGAGAACATGCAAACTCCGCACAGAAAGGCCCTCGCCGGCCACGGGGCTCGAACCCGGACCTTCTTGCTGTGAGGCGACAGCGCTAATAACCACTACACCACCGTGCCGCCCAAAAAAAATATCATCTGTGGTATAATTTACAGACAACATAGTTCTCCAGTTCACTTTTTGATATCTTTAGATCTATACAATAAGAAGGAAAGATCAGTTTTCCTACTTGGAGATTTCAACATCAACCTGTTAAAATTAGAAACTTGTAATCATAGTCATAACTTTCTGCCGACTTTGCAGAGGAATTATCTGCTACCAACTGTTGTTAAGCCTACTAGGGTTTATAATACCTCCGCTACCCTTATCGATAATATCTTTACGAACATACCGGAAAAACTGACTTCGAGTGGAAATATAATTTCTGACACAAGTGATCATTATTCACAATTCTGTATAATTTCATCAACCAAACTCAAAATACAAACTAACAAACGTAAAACAAGATTTATTTCTAATAACATTATCAATAATTTCGTAAATGAACTTTCCAAATCGGAATTTACCAAATACCCCGCAGCGTCATTTTTTGGTAATGGTAATACAAACTCTTCCTTTTCCGTATTTTATAAAAAGATAAACAATTTAGTGAATCCAATGAAATTTCCTTCCAACCGGAGACTAAAACAAATGCAAAAACCATGGATAACGCAGGGTATACAAAGATCAATTAAAGTAAAAATCAGCTTTTTTGCTCTGGCGATACTGACAAATATAAATACTATAGAAATAAAACATCTAGCCCAGAGATTCTCAAACTGTGGTACGCGTACCACTAGTGGTACGCGGGCTCCATTCTAGTGGTACGCCAAAGAATCACTTAATTAAATATAAATTAAAAAAAACAAGTGAAATGCTATCCATAATATCCGAATGGATGAAAATATCTTATCAACCGATGACAAGAAAATGAAAGGAAATACAAATGAATTTAATAAAGTTTGCAAGTGCTTCTGGGTAGCCATACGTAGCGTACGTACGCATTCCCGCCGGTTCCGCTGACAGACGGTTATCCGCCATTGGTAGACTAGGCTGTGATGGGAAAAGGTGGAGGTGGCTTTGCTAATTATGACGAGTAGGACAAAATTACTGTCGTGGCTTAAATCCGCGAATGCGAGCGTGGATCAGGAGAGAGGGAGAACTGAAGAGGACGTGTGTTAGCCGAGCGCAGATGCTAACAACAGTGGCAAAAACAGCCCCAGAACTGCTAGCAAACGGCAGAAACCAGTAAAGGCCAATTTATGCTGACAACCCAGTCCTCGCAGACGGTGTCGCAGACAGTGTCTGCGTAGCCCCCCCACCTTCGCAGACGCTCTGCGCGCACCTCCCAAAAATTGTGACCACCGCAGAAGCCTCGCAGACAAGAGGGCTCTGATTGGTCCACTCTACATCCGCTGTACACGCACTTCCGCTTCCCTACTTTCCCGGTTTGTTTTGTTTTCACGACCGGCATTTTTAAAAACACGAGCGAAGATGGAGCAGCACGAAGAGCGGTTGATCGAGGAAGTGAGGAAGTACGTACATCTATACGACTCCAGTTCTAGTCATTATAAGTAACCGGAGGATAAACACTCCACTAACCACACCCACCAACTACTCCTAGCGACTTCGCGCCCCCTTGCGCTGTGCCGGTGAATAACATCGCGCACGCCTATTACTCCCCGCTCAACGATAAATTACAACTGTCTGCGAAAAGCTGTCTGCGAAAGCCGTGTCGCACAAGCATGCAGAGGCCTTAAGGAGGAAGTATGACGAAAAATACATAAAACTGGGATTCATTTGGAGCGGGACAGAGGAGCTGCCCAGGCCGCAGTGTGTTGTATGCGGGGACGTTCTGAGCAATGAGTCCATGAAACCATCGCATCTCAAACGGCATCTTACAACCAAACACACAGCACTAAAAGGACAAACCAATGGATTTTTTTTTGTTTTATGAAAACGTGATGAACTGAAGCAGTCCAAGTCCACCATTCTGTCCTATGGTACACCCGTAGCCAAAGCACAGGAAGCTTCATATCGTGCCAGCCTCCTGATCGCCAGAGCCGGTGAGCCGCACACCATCGGGGAACTGCTGTGTTTACCATTAGCCAAAGAGATGACACGTATCATGTGTGGAGAGAAAGCTGCCAGAGAGTTAAACTTTTATGTGCAATTAATTTTACTTGATTCATTATTTAAGGACAGTGTTTTATTTTCCTATATTTAAACACAGTGTTACTGTTCAAAGTATTGTGCGTAATGTTACAGTAGCCAACAATATTAAATATACTTGTTAAATAAAACCTCCGCCTTGTTTTTAGACCTACTACGCTACTGTATTTTAATGTTGGTCATTATGGTGGTACTTGGAGAGCCAAGTATTTTCTGAGGTGGTACTTGGTGAAAAAAGTTTGAGAACCACTGATCTAGCCTAATACGTATCTCTAAAAAAAACTTTACTACAACTACTTTTTTGAACTTAATATAAAAAACATGAAACGAACATGGAAAGGTATTAATACGCTTATTATTAACAATAAAAAAAAGATCGAAAACCAGTTCCCGTCTTAAAGACCCGTTAAATAACAAAAAACTGGAATTCAATACTAGAAATTTGTCCAATATTATGAACACGCATTTTGCTTCGATCGGGCCTAAACTAGCTAGCGAGATTCCTTTGTCTAATAAACATTTTTCCGATTATTTAAAGAATCTATTACTAAAAGAGTCTTTGTTCTTCTCACCAGTTCTAAGACAAGAAATTGAAAATGAAATCCTAGCCTTGCCCCAAAATAAGTCTTATGGTCTATACGCTTGTCCCGTTGACCTACTCAAAGCCTGGTGTCACCTTATTAGTGATCACTTAGCTTATCGAATAAACTCTCTCATTAACACTGGATCATATCCCTCTAAAATTCTCTAAAATTATTCCTGTATTCAAATCAGATGATGACGACTCTGATCCAAGTAACTATAGACCAATTGCATTACTTTCAGTCTTTAATAGAATCTTTGAGAAATTGATTTATAATCGTTTAACTGCACTTATTGATAAAAATGACCTACTCTTTGAATTTCAATATGGCTTTAGAAAAAACTTCTCAACTCGGCATGCAATATTAGATATAATAAGCTCTATACAATCGAATATTGATAAAAACCTCTTCTCTTGTGCGATATTTTTGGATTTATCGAAAGCCTTTGACACTGTGGACCATAGTATATTGTTAAATAAGCTATACTGCTATGGGTTCCGTGGAATAATTTATGACTGGTTTAGATCTTATTTAAGCGGTAGAACTCAAACTACATCTATTGGTTTCAGTGTCTCAAATAAAAAACAAATGACTTGTGGTGTGCCACAAGGTTCAGTTCTTGGACCTTTACTATTCTTACTCTATATAAATGACATCTCAAATGCCTCCAATATCCTTAAGCTTCACCTCTTTGCTGACGATACTAGCATTTTATATGCTAATAAATCTATTAAAGTACTTGAAAGTGTGGTAAATAAAGAGCTAACAAAACTTCATGAATGGTTTACAGTTAATAAGCTAACTCAATCTAAAAAAAATTGAATTTTGTAATTTTTTTCTCACTATCGTAAAAAAGTATCTTCAATTAATATTAAAATATTTAATAACTCTCAAAAATTTGTTTCACTTGAACGTAAAAAAGTATGTAAAATATTTGGGTTTAATAATCGATGACAATCTTTCTTGGAAGCCTCATATTGATTTTATTTGCAACAAAATAAGCAAGGTTGTCAGCCTTTTGGCCAAGCTTAGACATTTTATTCCACTACATACCCTTATGACATTTATCGCTCTCTGATTCAACCTTATTTAACATATGGTCTTAGTTCTTGGGGACAGGCTTGTAAAACTCATTTAAATAAAGTATTAATCCTACAAAAACGAGCTTTAAGATTAATCCATTTTGTTGATAATAGAGAAAGTGCCCTTCCATTGTTTTCCAAAACCAATATTTTACCAGTAAATCTTATTTTCTATGAATGTATTTCTAAATTAATGTATGACGTTGTTAATCAAAATGCACCCTTTGTAAATTATTTTCTTCTATTTCTAGTATCCATTCTTACAGTGGGGCAAAAAAGTATTTAGTCAGCCACCAATTGTGCAAGTTCTCCCACTTAAAAAGATGAGAGAGGCCTGTAATTTTCATCATAGGTACACTTCAACTATGAGAGACAGAATGGGGGGAAAGAATCCAGGAAATCACGTTGTAGGATTTTTAATGAATTAATTGGTAAATTCCTCGGTAAAGTAAGTATTTGGTCACCTACAAACAAGCAAGATTTCTGGCTCTCACAGACCTGTAACAACTTCTTTAAGAGGCTCCTCTGTCCTCCACTCATTACCTGTATTAATGGAACCTGTTTGAACTCGTTATCAGTATAAAAGACACCTGTCCACAACCTCAAACAGTCACACTCCAAACTCCACTATGGCCAAGACCAAAGAGCTGTCAAAGGACACCAGAAACAAAATTGTAGACCTGCACCAGGCTGGGAAGACTGAATCTGCAATAGGTAAGCAGCTTGGTGTGAAGAAATCAACTGTGGGAGCAATTATTAGAAAATGGAAGACATACAAGACCACTGATAATCTCCCTCGATCTGGGGCTCCACGCAAGATCTCACCCCGTGGGGTCAAAATGATCACAAGAACGGTGAGCAAAAATCCCAGAACCACACGGGAGGACCTAGTGAATGACCTGCAGAGAGCTGGGACCAAAGTAACAAAGGCTACCATCAGTAACACACTACGCCACCAGGGACTCAAATCCTGCAGTGCCAGACGTGTCCCCCTGCTTAAGCCAGTACATGTCCAGGCCCGTCTGAAGTTTGCTAGAGAGCATTTGGATGATCCAGAAGAGGATTGGGAGAATGTCATATGGTCAGATGTAACCAAAATAGAATTTTTGGTAAAAACTCAGCTTGTTGTGTTTGGAGGAGAAAGAATGCTGAGTTGCATCCAAAGAACACCATACCTACTGTGAAGCATGGGGGTGGAAACATCATGCTTTGGGGCTGTTTTTCTGCAAAGGGACCAGGACGACTGATCCGTGTAAAGGAAAGAATGAATGGGGCCATGTATCGTGAGATTTTGAGTGAAAACCTCCTTCCATCAGCAAGGGCATTGAAGATGAAACATGGCTGGGTCTTTCAGCATGACAATGATCCCAAACACACCGCCCGGGCAACGAAGGAGTGGCTTCGTAAGAAGCATTTCAAGGTCCTGGAGTGGCCTAGCCAGTCTCCAGATCTCAACCCCATAGAAAATCTTTGGAGGGAGTTGAAAGTCCGTGTTGCCCAGCGACATCCCTAAAACATCACTGCTCTAGAGGAGATCTGCATGGAGGAATGGGCCAAAATACCAGCAACAGTGTGTGAAAACCTTGTGAAGACTTACAGAAAACATTTGACCTCTGTCATTGCCAACAAAGGGTATATAACAAAGTATTGAGATGAACTTTTGTTATTGACCAAATACTTATTTTCCACCATAATTTGCAAATAAATTCTTTAAAAATCAGACAATGTGATTTTCTGGATTTTTTTTCTCATTCTGTCTCTCATAGTTGAAGTGTACCTATGATGAAAATTACAGGCCTCTCTCATCTTTTTAAGTGGGAGAACTTGTACAATTGGTGACTGACTAAATACTTTTTTGCCCCACTGTATAACACTAGGTCATCTTACTCCAAGAACTTGTACTGTATACTCAGTATTCTCGCACAAATCTACAAAAGAACTCATTTTCCCGTGTTGGTGTTTGGGTATGGAACCAGATTCCAACTTCTATAAGATCTTCATCTAAATTGTCGTTCAAGAAAAAAGTCAGACACCACCTTTCTTCCGATTTAAGTAGATATGGATATGATGTTGACATCTCCAAACTCTTTCTTTCTCATCTCATTATCTGTAGCCGCTTTATCCTTCTACAGGGTCGCAGGCAAGCTGGAGCCTATCCCAGCTGACTACGGGCGAAAGGCGGGGTACACCCTGGACAAGTCGCCAGGTCATCACAGGGCTGACACATAGACACAGACAACCATTCACACTCACATTCACACCTACGCTCAATTTAGAGTCACCAGTTAACCTAACCTGCATGTCTTTGGACTGTGGGGGAAACCGGAGCACCCGGAGGAAACCCACGCGGACACGGGGAGAACACGCAAACTCCGCACAGAAAGGCCCTCGCCGGCCACGGGGCTCGAACCCGGACCTTCTTGCTGTGAGGCAACAGCGCTAACCACTACACCACCGTGCCACCCCCTCTTTCTTTCTACATAACTTTATTTCTATATATAATTAAGAGTTATATATATTTATTTATCTTAGATTTACTTTAAATATTATTTAATACCATGCATGAATTACTATTATCAGTATGATAAGTATACCTCTCTCTCTCTATTTTATATATATATATATATATATATATATATATACACACACACACACACACTTTTTTTTCAATGTTATTGAATGATATATTACTGTACCTTTATATCGAATAACAAGTATTGTCTCCTCTTTTTACCAAATAGCTGTTAATTTGTCAAGTATGTTTTATTATCTTTCTCATACATATTTAAGTATTTATATTAATTCATATAAAATATTTTTTTTTGCAAACATGAGTCTGCCTTGATTAGCAGTGCGCTATTTGCAGACTCGTGTAGTCTATTATATGTTTATATGTAACTGAAATAAAAGATTGAGATGGAGAACGTCGAAGTGAAGCCGATGTGTCCGTGGGGCGCCGAGCTCCCAGGCGTGAGGCGATAAAAACTGTAAATGGACAGGGGAACTTCCAGTGGAGGTGGGGTCAGCTCTGGAAACAGAATGGCCTAGATAACGCAAAGTGGTGGCTGTAAAACCGCAGAGCCGTGAGCGCGAGCACGCCGCCTCCCAGAGCCTCCAGAGTACAAAGGCCTCCACAGTATATCGTAACTTAATAATGCCGCGCTCGGCCATGTGTGAACGTCTGATAACTCTCTTCTGTCTCAACGCTTTAATCTGCACATCGCAGATGCCACTTCTGTGAATCATCATAACGTCTGAGCTACATAATCCCTCCACCGCAGCACAATGCATACACAATCATGCAGAGCTTCAGTTCATGTCCACAACGTTCAAACATCAGAATGGGAAAAATTGTGATCTCAAATTAAAGGTCCCATGGCATGAAATTTTCACTTTCTGAGGTTTTTTAACGTTAAAATGAGTTCCTCTGACCTTCTTAAGTCACCCCAGTGGCTAGAAATTTCATAATGTGTAAACCAAACTATGCCCAACATTTGTCAACATTTGAGAATGGCGCGTCAAAATGGCGCGTTGATAGGCTCTTCCCTTTACTACATCAGCAAGGGAGATGATCCCCACACCCCCCCTCTGGATTCCCACCCACTGTATGGATTGCCCGCCCAGCTCAAAAGTTGCCACCAAACATGGAAATTGCGCTGTACATAGATGTGACAACACAGAAAGGAGTCTGTTTTTGGGGGCGTCATGGCTCAGGTGGCTAAGGCGCCATACCATAAATCCGGGGACCCGGGTTCGATTCCAACCCGAGGTCTTTTCCCGATCCCTCCCCATCTCTCCCACTCATTTCCTGTCCTGTCTCTGCACTGTCCTATCCAATAAAGGTGAAAAAAGCCCAAAAAAAATCTTTAAAAGAAAGGAGTCTGTTTTTACTGCCGACGGGAGAGCCCCTGAAGACGCAGTGGCTTAATTTTATTTACTCCAATAATACGCCGTCGAGTCTACCTAAGACGGTGTATGTTTGTCGGAAGCATTTTCCTGATGAATGTTTCCACAACTTGGGACAGTACAGGGCAGGTTTTGCACATCAACTGTCACTGAAGCCTGGGTCCGTACCAAGCATCCCTGCCGCATCAGCAACAAACACCGAACAAGTAAGTGTATAACTGTTAAGTCGTTTTGACGTGTTTTAAAATCGGTGCGTTAGCCTTGCAATGGCTACATTAGCTGTGCAGCTAACCACTTCCTGCAGTTAGCCAGGTACTCTGCGCTACAAAACCAAAAAGCATGCAGCATGCTCTGTTATAATAGCCAATCAAAACAGTTTTTACAAAGACACCCACATTCTTTTTTTAAGTCACTCGTTCATTTTATTTGTTTGTTTAGTAAAAACCCAAACATTTGTTGAATTTATTTTATTTCCTCGCGTCGCACCTTAATGACGTCAGCGCGCGGTATTTTTCCCTTCGCAGTTTGTTCCTTCTCTCTCGCCATAGTAAGACACCCACATCCGCTTGTCCTGACCCACTGGAGGTAGCGTCACAGTGCTGTTAGCCAATCAGAGGTAACACGTTTACATGTCATGAATATTAATGATAAGAGCTGAAATCCTGTCGCTCTCCCGCCACCCGCTCCTCCGCCAAACTAGAACAGCCTGAAACAGGAGAACCACAGCATTTTTTTCACCAAAACCGGCTCACAGGGCATTCATTCATACTAGAGACCACCGCACAATTAATGAAAAAACGATGTCATGGGACCTTTAAGTACGACTTTCTTTCCTTCACTGTGGGCGTTGGTTTGACCCAGATGAGTATTTTTGGTTTGAGGATTTCAGAAACTGCTGATGTCCGTCCTGGGGCTTTCACACGCAACAGTCTGTACACGGAATGGTGCAAAAAACAAAAAACATCGAGTGAGTGAGTGAGCGAGCGAGCAACAGTTCTGTGGGTGGAAAGTAAATAAACGCCTTGTTGGTAAGAGCGGTCGGAGGAAAATGCAGATTGGTTAGATTTTTTTATTTTTTTGCCAGGAAGGATATAGTAACTCATATAATCACTCTTTACAGCCGTGGTGAGCAGAAAAGCATCTCAGCATGCAACAGGAGAAAGAACACCACACTGGGTTCCTCTCCTGCAGCCAAGAACAGGAATCTTAGAATCAACAACAAGTTCCTATTAAAGTGGCCGCTGAGTGTATTTGCACCTCAGTGTAAAATAATAAACGTTCCTTATTTTCAGAGAACAGAAAAAGGTTTCTGATGTTCTTCGCACTCGTGTAGAATTAATTCCAACCAGCCCTCAAAGGCCAAGCACATTCACGGCATTTCTGTTTATCCACGTCCACAAAACTCCATAAAAGGTAAAGAGAGCTGAAGATCTGGACTAAATCCAGACTAAATCCGGAATTCCGGTCATCTTCCGTCGTGTTTTCAACGTATTTGTAAAATAACAGAACAGAGACGACAGAACCATCTGGAACATCGACATTTACCTCAGACTTGTTATTAATTAGTACCGGGGAGAATCCTGATGACTTTTAAAACTGCGCTGTAATTATTGCAATTAATTGCGCTTAGCATCGGTTATTAAAGGTTTCACTAGGTCATATTAAGTTAAGAGAATATTTTATAATTTTTAAATTGCTAAATAACGGTGAGAAAATCTCTCAGGCTCTGTTTGTTTTTTTTAATTAGAAAAAAAAAAAGTCATAAAACGTCAACTAAAATCCAGATTTCAAGTTCATTCAGTCTGTAGTTTCAACATCATTTTCAAAATGACGTATTAAAATACAGAGTAGGGAAAATTAAATGTACGACACATTACTACTCTACAGTTTAGCGAGCTTATACGTAGTTAGTTTAGCTAGTTTATAGTTAGTTTAGCGAGCTTACAGTTAGTTTATCTAGCTTACAATTACAGTTTAGCTAGCTTAGTTATAGTTTAGCTAGCTTACAGTTACAGTTTAACTAGCTTACAGTTAGTTTAGCGAGCTTATAGTTTAGCTAGCTTACAGTTAGTTTAGCGAGCTTAGTTAGTTTAGCTAGCTTACAGTTAGTTTAGCTAGCTTACAGTTAAGCTAGCTTACAGTTAGTTTAGCTAGCTTATAATTAGTTAGTTTAGCGAGCTTATAGTTCAGCTAGCTTACAGTTAGTTAGTTTAGTGAGCTTATAGTTTAGCTAGCTTACAGTTAGTTAGTTTAGTGAGCTTATAGTTTAGCTAGCTTACAGTTAGTTTAGCTAGCTTACAGTTAGTTTAGCTAGCTTATAATTAGTTTAGCGAGCTTAGTTATAGTTTAGCTATCTTACAGTTTTTCTGGGTATAATTATGTATAAAGGACATAAGAAATGCCATCTAAATCACTGCAGCGCGTCAAAAATGTGAAAATCATCACATTATTCAACTTTTTTATACATCAGCGTAAAACAAGGATTCGTTAATGAGCTAGGTGGTCACATGACCCGTGACGTCACAAAACCTTTCCAAGGAGCCAGCGCTTGGGAATCTAATGTAAACAGGTTACCGAAATGGACACCATCGACAGTGACATTCCCGATGTTTCACAGAGATGTGAAGTTAGACCCTATCAATTCGAACCGATAGCTGGAAATTCACATGAACATGGATCTTGTCTTTACTCTGACGGGTCAGATGATTCTGAGAGTGAGAGTTCATTCAGCCCTCATGAAACTGAAAGCGGTCGGCTCGATAACACTTCCTGGTAAGTTAAAAACAATTCTGCTCAAAGGCTAATGATCTGTTGAAAGAAGTATTATTTTTGTATCATACATTGAAAGTTCATCATAGATCTAGCTAAAGTCCGTTGCAAGCTAGTTTTTTTTTTGCTGATATTTTTCGAGATTGATTGAGATACAATGCTTCCAGAGTCCGAGATGAAAACATTCAAAATGGAGAAACGAGTCAGAATTATGATAATCAATAACTGATACACCCAAAATTATAATACTAATCCTTACCTCGGCTTTCAGTCGCTTAGCGCAGAGGTCTTCAACAGGGGGGTCGCGAAATCGCACCGGATCACTCAGATCAACAAAAATATCCCTGCCCTGTCCCCTGGCCTCCGTGCAGGGATGCAAACAGCGCGCTTTTCGGCGGATGCCGCCTTTTTCACGGCTGAATCGCGCAGATCCGATTTAAAAAAAATAAAATAAAAAATAGCGATGTTGGCTCATGGAGCATGAGGCATGAAGTGTAAGGATGAGAGAGAGGCGGTTTGGGTCGGGAAGCTGCGCGCATTTGTGCAGCCTGGCGCAGGTGTGCGCGGCTTCCCGATTTGAACTGTTTTTTTTCTCATCCTTATGCTTCCTGTTTCATGAATTAATATCGCTCAGTACCTGAGTATTAATGTTGAAAGAATCCTCAGTGAAATGGTCCGAACACAGTTTGTGGGAAACAGTAGGTGCAAAGTTTTTTTCAACAGGTGTTCTGTAAAGTTGTCCTACCAAGCCTACTGCGCATGCGCGAAGCCTACTGCGCATGCGCCGGTGAGCCCACACTTTCCTCAGCTTCGGGTCCTTGGGGAATGCAAAAAACCTTACTCCAGGGCATTTCCCATTGGAATTATTGCAACCATAAGCAGCACAATACACCATGATGTCCAATGTACGTTAAAGACTATAAAAACAATTTTCTTGTCATCCACTTCTCCATTCATCTACCCGCTTGTGCTGTGCCCGAAAGTTTTTGTGACGTATGATCACGTGACAGCGGCTCTTCCGGTTGCAAAAAATGCATATCGGAAGTTGAGCAGAAATGCCATATAATCATCACGAATATAACGATTTTGCTGAATTTAATAGATGATTTTGTATTTGTCAATTCATATTTTTAATGGAAAGAAACTGATATAGCGTGCATTTATGTTTCATGTCCCATATCCTTTAATAAGTAACAAAAGACTCAATCACACTGTTATTGCGCTTCGCCATAGTCAGAAATGTAAATGTCGGAATATCGTACGAGTTTTTTGGACACTGGAACCAAAATGGAAGTAAACATCGATACTGTTGAAGTGTTCGGTTTATTCCGGCACATCGGATACTGAGAATAGCAGCGTTACTATTATTTGTAGGATATTCGAGAGGGCAAATCACCACCCAGCGCTATAAAAAACAATAAAAGGAAAAGAAATCTGGTAGAGCTGCATGTAGAGATCGTGTGGTCTGGTGCCAGGAGGAAAGAACAACGCTGCTGGCTTTGTAGACTCACTTCTTCGATGCCAAACCCATCACAGTGTTTTAAGGTGTTTGACTAAATTACACACCCAAAGGCCTCGCTTCAAATAAATAAATGAATTAATTGATAAATAAATCAAAGCCCTGAGAAAACGAAGAAAAAAAAAAAAAAAAGATTTCAGAGTTTTTGCCGCAGGATAAATGACACGAATATGAAAATTTCTTGGTGAGCAAAAAGACTACCGCAGGCTCTGTGACAATTCGTATAAAATGTCAGCTGTTTTAAAAATCACGCACAGAATTTGTTTTAAAAAGATTTTTTTTCTCCAAATTATTATTCTTTTTCTTTGTAACAAAGCATACGTTATACCGTAACGAGTCGGTCAAATGTAACGGCTAACGTCGACGTTCAAAATTCTAATTTATCATCAGAAAATAAACAATACAAGTTAACACCATCACATTTAACAATAAACTACCGTATTTTCTGGACTATAAGCCGCTACTTTTTTCCTAGGTTTTGAACCATGCGGCTTATACAAAGGTGCGGCTATTCTGTGGATTTTTCTTCCACCGCTAGGGGCGCTCTAACCGGAAGTAGAATCAAAAATAAGATCGACGAAAAATCAATGCAAAGAAGAATTAGCAGATCTTTAGCAGATAGAACACGCACGACAAATTACTAACTGGTAATTATTTTCAAATCCAGCCAAGATGATTAAAGTGACTTGTGGTTTCAAACACAGGAGAAATGAAGGTAAATAAATACCGGTTATTTTCTCTTGGTTCTGTTCCGTTTTAATCAGCAAAGTTGCTGCCGTGTTAAAAGGCACTGTTCGGAAAGAATCTGTTCAGGTACATACATGTACATTTACAGTACAAAATCGTTCTGTACATCCAGTAAATATCTCATTTTTCAACATAGATATCTGCGGCTTATAGCCCGGTGCGGCTTGTATATCTTTTTTTTTTTAAATAGAGCGGATGCGGCTTATATACAGGTGCGCTCTATAGTCCAGAAAATACGGTAACTAATCGAGGCAGGAGGCGATCTATGAGATTCATAAAGACAAAAAGAAAAATTTACAATCAGTGAAAAAAACTATAAATGACAAAGAATGAATTAATAAGAAATAATTATGACATAAGAGCGAAAACTGAATTAGGATATTAAAGAAATCAAAATTCTGAAGCTAAATGTATAATTTAACCTGTCTACAGTTGGGGACGTCCACAAAGCTATCTTCTCTTAATAACAATTCAAAAAGTTTTACGTAACTTTAAAGACGCTGACTGCAAAGTCATGTGAAATTTTTTTTAATTGTCCATGGCATTTTCCTTTGTCTCGCAAAAACTATCATGTGGACGAACGGGATGTGATCATTTTGATTTGGTCGCTTTTCTCCGTTTTGTTTTCCCTCGTGAGGTAAGCGGTACGGTCCGACAGAAACAGTCGGACGTGAGGGAGGAGCTATAAATCATTAGCATAACTATGGAACTGCGTCACACCAAGATGGCGACGCCAACAAGAAAACATCGTGACTCTGCGCCGACCTCGGAGAGTTTTGAGTCGCAGGGATTTGTGTAATTTGTGGTTGATGTTTGCGAATAGATCCGTGAAACAAAATATATAGACGAATATTTATCTCTTTTCTCTGTTCCTGCTTTTGTGTTATGGTTTCTTTCTGTGTAAGATCAAAACATTAGGTGTGTAACTCCATACTCGCTACCGTGGAGTTGAGCCCATGCACTCTAAGGCTAAGATAGCTAAGCGCTAGCTAGGATGATTTATAGTTCTATCTTGCAGTTGCACTCACTAGGCAGGATTTCCTTTTCTTTTCCTCTGGTGGGGGAGCAGTAAAAGTAGCTCAAACACGCCCCACGGTGGTCACGTGATACTGTTGCTTGCTTGCTTCGGCGATTTCCGGAATCGTAAAATGCGTGTGCGTAGCAGCGAAACATCTCAAAACTCCATCATCAATAAAAGTAGAACATTTTACCCAGAATTCACTTTTGCACTCAGAACCTTTAAATTAAACTTTTTCTTACTTACGTTACGTAGATCACTTGGTGTATTATTCCATAATTTTACTCCAAATCTTAAAAATAATTTTTTGTACTTCTAATTGAGATTTTTTTTTAAAAATGTTATATATGCTATTTACCAGCTGGGAGGTTTGTATCGTGAAATACCGTGACCGAGGCCTCTGGGCCGAGGTCAGTATTCAAGGCCGAGGTCACGGTATTTCACCATACGGCCCGACCTTAAGCTGGTAAATAATATATTTATTTTTTTCTTTACCAAATTCTAACAGAAAACGAGAGCGCCCGAAAGGGGAAACCGAGCCGAGCCGCCATTTTGAATCCTCATTCACGGCTGTAATGCAAATGGCTTCCTCCTCGGTATACAAGTGCACTTCCATGGCAGGAAAAAAACTACATTTTGCCGCCTATGTAGTCCCCTATTTATACAAATAGGAGTCATTCAGGATTCAGCCATGTTTTTGCTCGGCGTTAGCAACAGTTAGAGGTTTTTAGCTTTCTCCTGAAATGTTTTCTTTTATTTCTTCTTCCTCAGGGTAGTAAAACTCGCTTTCGCTGTGAACACTGTCGTTATCGCTATCCATGCTGTAAAATTAATGCTGTTCTCCTGAGAAATGCGAAAATAATGTTGACAAAAATTGCTACTATGTTTGTTGCTGGGGCGGCACGGTGGTGTAGTGGTTAGCGCTGTCGCCTCACAGCAAGAAGGTCCTGGGTTTGAGCCCCGGGGCCGGCGAGGGCCTTTCTGTGTGGAGTTTGCATGTTCTCCCCGTGTCCGCGTGGGTTTCCTCCGAGTGCTCCGGTTTCCCCCACAGTCCAAAGACATGCAGGTTAGGTTAACTGGTGACTCTAAATTGAGCGTAGGTGTGAATGTGAGTGTGAATGGTTGTCTGTGTCTATGTGTCAGCCCTGTGATGACCTGGCGACTTGTCCAGGGTGAACCCCGCCTTTCACCCGTAGTCAGCTGGGATAGGCTCCAGCTCGCCTGCGACCCTGTAGAACAGGATAAAGCGGCTACAGATAATGAGATGAGATTAATTATTAATTATTTATCCATGCAATCTAATTCAGCTCATAAACACGTTCGCGCGCAACTAAATCAGCTCCAGCAGTGAGACGTACGCACACAAAGAACGACGTTCTCTTTCCCAGTGACTCTTTTGGTCCTGTTTTAGTTTACGACCGTATACTCAAGAAATTACACGAGGCGTTCATGAAAATCCTGTCAAAACTTGCTTGTGCTCGGAAACGCATCCTTGTGCTAGTTCACGAGGTCAGGGACAAAGAAGATCATCCAGAACATTCAGTGCAAATCATTCGTTTTATTGTATTGGTACTGACTAAAGAATATTAAAGAAAGAAAAACACAAATCTGTAAATTAACACAAATAAAGCGAATTGTTCAGTTAGGACAAAAGAAACGGTGGCGTGTAAATGGCGTAGAGCCGTAATCCATAAACAAACAAATACAGTAATCAGTCAAAATAACTTCCTCTTCCGTTTTTCAGCTTTTACCCCGACTGCTCATTTCGTGCTCTCGGTTGTCCGCGTCCACAACCTTTTTGGAGATTTACAGGAAAATAATTTGCACTTTACGGCTGATCAACACACACACACACACGCAAAGAAAATCAGCATTTCCCAAACTTTTAAAAATCTGCTGGAAAAACTTTTCTCCGGTTTGACAAACATTGACACACAGCTTTACTAAAAGAGATAAATCTTGGATCGGATCAGACCGGATCGTTACAGGCCAACTTTTAAAGCTAGACCGCCTTTCAGATTTTTCAACTGTAGGTCATAAAAAGAATTTTCCCGACACACAATTATTTTTGTTTAGTGACCGAAAGCTACTGAATTCGAATCACAGACTTCCAAGTTTATTAGTTTTTTAAAACTAGAACAATTAATGAATTTATCTCCACGTGGCCCGAAATTCTCCGCTATTTTTTCCTGCTTCACCATGACCCGATTCAAGATACTACATCATGCATCACGTGGTGGGCTTTCCCCGTTTGCACAAGGCATTGTGGGATACAAATTTGAAACAGGAGAGAAAAACAGAGGACGCGAGTGTGCGAATGAAACGTGAAAGAGCGACTACAGTAACGGAAAGAAAGTGAGAAGAAGAAAAGACGTTATGTTCTATACGAAGGAAAGGAAACGCAGGACCAAACTAATAAATATGGGCGCTCAGCGAGCACCTCGGTGTGATCAGCTGTTCGTTTAGCGACGGAATGATGGAACTGCCAGCGCACGCTCAAAGGGAAACCTGCGCATGCGCATGCACACATACGGACTTCCTCTGTCTGCTTGACTGCGCGAAGCCAGTGATTTCATGCACATTATTTGCTTTAATCCCCTCAAATTAAATAACTTCCCAGCCACAGAATGGCCTGATATTTTGTGATATATGTTACAAAAATAAACAGATATCACAATCACCACATTTCAGACGGAACTAAATTTCACCGATTTTATGAAATCGAAAGGCCGTCTCGCTTTAAACCAGCCGCCTTTCAAAAATAAACACACAAAAATCAGTAGAGTATCCGTAGTAAAAGACAAACACATGCTTCCATCTTTTATTTTTATTTTCAGAATGTTAATCTTTTTGCATTTTTATAAATTTTCACTCCATATGAATGGCTTCCGGTCCGTTCTCTGTCCAAAGCGGTGAAAAATCAGCCTTATGCTGCGTTCAGCTCGAATTCAGGAAGTCGGAATTCCCAAACTCCGACTCTGAAACCCAGTGAAAGCATGTCCACAGCTTGGAATTCCCACCCGGAAACTCTGGAACATCTCCTCAAACATAAGTTCAGCATGTGATGGTGACTCAATCAATCAATCAATCCACACGACACAATAATGCGTGTGTTTTTCTGCAATTTTTTTTTGTAGCTTTATAGCATAATTACACAAATTCAGAATTCCGAGTTTCCGAATTAAACCGAATGCAGGATTAGTCTCTGCGTCAAACGTTCCACCCAGCACCCACGGACCATCTCGCATCTCTTGTACACTTTTCTGTCAGTGAGATCCAGAATCTGAAATGAATGCTGCCATCTGATTGGCTCTCGGCACTCCCAAGCGCTAGACTTCAACAGAGAAACGTTTTGTGGTAAAAAGAGATAGTTCATCATTTACTCAAAGCGCATCTTCAAAACATCCAAGAGGTTTGGGGTTTTTTTAGAAATGAATTACGATCACATGTTAGATGTAAAGTTTGCGATTGGGCGCAACTTCCTGACTCACTCGCTCACTTCCTGTTTTTTATGTCACCTTTTTTTAATGAGCAGGAATTGTACAGTTAAAAAGTCATTGTTATAATTATATAATATACAGTATATAATAAATATATAACAGAACCCGAAGCTGTGTTGAGTCCGATAGTTATACAGTTAAAACTTTCTCAGTTCATTTTACGACATATATATAAACATTTTAATTTAAGAATGAGTAAAATACCATGTTATACGGGTTAAAGCTAAAATGATTCAAATAATTTTAAAATTAATCAAAATCATCATTCACAAGTATTCAAAAATGTATTTGTATTCAAATGTATTAATCTGTCTTGCAGCAGTGGTTAAATCATTGTATCGTAAACATGATACACAGCGGTCTCAAAAGTAGCCCGTCACCGGCGGCAAATCGCCGGCTATGGCTTGTTATGCCGCCGGCTATTGTCAGTCGAGTCACAAAATTTAATATTAAATATTTCTGACAGCAAAAAAAGTTGTGAACGTAAATTACATCCACCATGTCATGTATGTCCGTTGCCGCGTCAACTGTGTTTACATCCTCGACATGAGCGCAGCCATTACTGCCGCCTGTGTTGCCAGATTGCGCGTTTTCCCACCCAATCTGGGCGGTTTTAAGTGCATTTTGGCGGGTTTTGAACATATTTTGGGCTGTAAAACGTCAGCAGTATCTGGCAACGTATTTTTTTACTTAATACAAGAAATTAATGGATGCCAACGTTTTTGCCAAAATGGTATTTTATTTTCCATTGTTTCGGCAGCTTCAGCATCATACTGTGAGATTCTGTTCAAATTGTTTTTTTCCTTCTATGAATCCTGAGCCATTTATTTTATTAGTTTATAATTATTGTTTAATTTAGTCTTCAGGAGAGACTGCCTGCACACAGTACTAGTATTAATAGTTTTTTTCCTTCTATGAATCCTGAGCCATTTATTTTATTAGTTTATAATTATTGTTTAATTTAGTCTTCAGGAGAGACTGCCTGCACACAGTACTAGTATTAATAGTTTTTTTTCTTGCATGAAAGCTGAGGCATTTATATTATATTTTAAGGTAACTTCATGTTGTGCTGTGAGGTTCTCTGCACTTTAACTTTTGAACCAACAGGAGCATTTGGATAAGTAAAGCCGATTTTTCTGCATTTTTGTAGTCCTGGTAATCTTTTATATTGGTAAAGTTGTTTATAGGACCATTTCTCAGTGTCTGTTTTTTTAATCAATAGTTTTTCAGTAATAACTTAATATTTAACATATCACTCAATTTTAAACAACCCCCGCGCCTCCCCCATAGTCTCCAAAATTTCTGTGGGAAACACTGGCGTGCGTAACAACGCTAATCAAGCTTAAGCTAGACGACCCGCCTCAAATACCCGTCCCGGGTAAATGTTATCCCAATTTTAGATGGCCTGTTCCAAACCATCCCGCCCCATGAAAGATAGATATGCAAGTATGAATTTATCTATCTATCTATCTATCTATCTATCTATCTATCTATCCCTGCACGCTTTGCGTGCATTATGTCTGCCGCTGGCAGACATTTTACCATTTTGCACCCTGCTGTAAATTATTTGTACCCTGCTATTCTCCCAAACTTTGAAGCCCCTGGATACAATAATTTAACAACCGCTACAAAACAAACCGCGCTTTCCAGGACGTTCGTTAATCCATATATAATTCTCCACTCCGATTGGTCAGAGTGGAGCGGAATCATTTCGTTGTGCTAATGCGTTATCGTTTCCATAGTAACCGCTCGTTCACAGGGACTCCGCGAATAAACGTCTCAGTCATCGATACGGATCTGATGAAGTTTTCTGTATGGAGACGTTTACGTAGCGAACGTTTACGGTGCGAGTCGGAGGTAAAGCCGTAACTTTCTGACAAGACCTTAGACTAAAAATAACAGATAAAACCTCTGTGATGCCACTCGCAGGATTTCTGAAGAGCGGGTTTGAAGCTCAAAAAATAAGGAGGCTGCAGGCGTCGCCATCTTGTGGCAGCATCTGACTCCACCTAACTCCCAAGTCCATAAATGGAGAAAGGGGCGGAGATAGTGAAGCCTGGCTGCTGGAATAGTATGGCTGGAACACGCCTACTAACCTCGAAGCTAACAAGCTAGCTATGCAAGCTAGCCAACAAGCTACTGGCTGAACCAAAAAGCAGCTCCATAAGATACAGACGATAACCTCAATGGCCGGTTTACAATAAATAAATAAATAAATAAATAACTGGGCGTGTAACTGTTAATACTGAAAGGTAAGTACAATCTAATAAAGCAGATTAAAGCCACTTACAGGTGTAGGAGTGTGTAAAAGTTGGAAGACGAAAACCAGCAAGGCTCCATAAATTATTTATTTTCTGATGTAAGTCCTGAGGTAATGCCAGCTAGCGGCTAACAATATGACACAAACCCAGCTGTCACTCTAATCAGCCCCGCCCCAATTATGCATAAATGTATGGCTCAATATAATTTAAACTGTTGAATGATATAAAAATTCACCCGCCCCCCCCGTACAGTCGTCATGAAGGAGGAAACTAGCCATAGAGACTGAAACTGTGTTTCGTACCAGGCTGTAAACATTTGTTGGGAGTCTATGGGAACTGACTCGCTTTTAGAGCCTGCCTCAAGTGGCCATTCGAGGAACTGGAGGCACGGTGGTGTAGTGGTTAGCATGGTCGCCTCACAGCAGGAAGGTTCCGGGTTTGAACCCAGTGGCCGGCGAGGGCCTTTCTGTGTGGAATTTGCATGTTCTCCCCGTGTCCGCGTGGGTTTCCTCCGCAATCCAAAGACATGCGGTTAGGTTGACGTGAGGCGGCCTTGGGCTGAGGTGCCGAACCCCTGACTGCTCCCCGGGCGCTGTAGTGTGGCTGCCCACTGCTCTGGGTGTGTGTGTGTGTTCACTGCTTCAGATGGGTTAAATGCAGAGGATGAATTTCACTGTGCTTGAAGTGTGCATGTGACGAATAAAGGTTTCTTAGTTCTAACACACTCTGTCATTTAACTGCAGTTTTTAGCACTTCCACATCGGCTTCGCTTTTCAGAACGAAAAGAGCAAGACAAGCATGAGAAGGAATGACTGTTTATTGCCGCTTTAACATACTTGTTTCCGTGCTATTAATTGTAGCTGTAAATGGATAAAAAGTACAAAGTGTCATTCTTTCTTTTAATCATTATGGAATTAAAGATTTTTGCGTCGATTATACCGCCTACGGCTGGTAATCTGCTGTCGTATACGTGCAATAATCCATGATGGTTTGCGACGTCTTCATCCCACCACCCGGTCGTTGATTGTTTTCCCATAACAGCGCAACATGGAGAAGATGTTAATCTGTACTTCTTTCGTAAAAGTAAACCCAGGGCACTCGTCACATCCAGTCTGTATTTGGTAATAACAGAATCTGGATCGCAAAAAAGCCCAACCCGAGGGATATTTCATTAATTTGCATGCGTGGTTGGAGAGCCTGCCCTGATAAGAAAAGCAGTTGCGAGGAGGTTGCCATGCGTGCACGGCCTGCTCGGTGTGGTTCCTGCTGCCCCCTACGACACGATCCAGGCTTTCTCTCACTTCTCTGTGGGTTAAACAAAGACTAATCTGATTTCAGATCATATTAAAGGTGCTGTCTGACCTTAATCCACTCCTTCGCTCACTCTTCACCAGATATAAAGTCAGCAAGCATGACTTATTTCATCACAGGAATGAACATTTTACACTTTCAAAAGATGAAGAAGTGCATATATATATATATATATATATATATATATATATATAATATATATATATAAAAAGATACAGTAGTGCACTAATCACAAAACTTGCACTACAAAACTCAATAAACTGGATTATTAGGTCTATATTTATGTTATAGAAGTTATAATACATAGCTAGTAATAAGCTCTTTTTGTAATTTTAGCAAAATCGTCATTAAATAGCTCTTCAATATGACTAAATCCAATATTACAGCTGAAATCATGTAAATAAACCTACTGTGTAGAAACAGATTCTAAACATGCCTTGGCAAACAATGGCTCAGTGCTAGTTCAAGTTAGCCTACCACTGGGTGAAGGCTGAATCCCAAATCGCCACTCAGTCTCCGCACATGCGCACTACGTCGTGCACGCAGAGAACTGTACGTGCTCCCTACCTAGTGCACTACATCTCAAATATGGCGCGGTTTCGACAACTCGTGAACCGAAAAAGTAAAAGTTATCACAGTACCCAGGGGCTGACATGTTAGATTAACACCGAAAGAAATTAAAACAGCTTTAGATGTTATAATTATAAAATAAAATTATTTAAATAAAAATCTGGAACTTTTATTTTATTTAAGAAAAAAAAAGCTACTTACCAAACGCGAACATCTTTTCCGAGTTGTCGCACAACATCAAAAACAAACTCAATTTGCTGTGTTTATTTACTATTTACTACTAAAAAGTTCAGGAAAATATAATAAACCTCACACACTCATATACACACACATGCGCGCACACACTAACAAACAAACAAACAAACAAGCACGCGCACACGCGCACCCGCACGCTGCTATGGTTACTTATTGCTGCATGTTCCCGACTCACGCGCACACTGGCCTGGCAGCGCTCATGTGCAGAAGGGAGACTCGGCTGAACCATTCGCCGCGCCACGGAGGGGGGTGCTTTTAATCAAGAAGCTCCTTTGCAAATAAATCCAACATAAGTGGATAATACAAAACAGTGTAATGTTTTGAGTACATGAACTATGATATATTAGATACATAAAATATTCGAGTTGTAATATTTCCTTGACAAAATAATCACACATATTAGCCTGTCCGAATGGTACGAGCTCACCGGGAAAAAACTCTTTACACAAACGAGGTTGGAGAAGCGATGACGTAGTTTGTGTGTGTGTAACTTTTTTTTTTTTTTTAATAGCCTAGCTGGGATTTTTTTTTGTAGTAATATACATTTTTTATTTTTATATGTAAATATATATATATATTAAAAAAAACATACAGTTAAAATATTTTTTAATTTATTTTAGATTTGACAGCGCGTGCGAAAACCATTTGAAAAATAACGGCCGTTATTTTGAATTCAGCTTCATTACTCCTGTCCTTCAAATGACAAAAACAACTAAAACTATTTAGTATACAAAACTAGACTATATAATGTGTAATTGTATAATCATGTGTATTAAAGAGTTTATAAATAAACAACCTGGCTACATATAAGGGAGACCGGGGATGGTTGTAACAAAGGGATGGTTGTAACACAGGGGTGTCCAAACTGATCCATGAAGGGCCGTGTGGCTGCAGGTTTTCAGTCCAGCCATGCAACAGCACACCTGATTTGGCTTATTCAATCAACTGACACACCCACCCTTTAATCAAGGGTGGGTGTGGCTGCAAGTATTTTGGCCCTTTTCCACTACCCTTTTTCAGCTCACTTCAGCCCGACACGGCTCGCGTTTCGACTACCTTAAAACAGCACGACTCAGCTCGCTTCAGCCCTGCTTAGCCCCCAAAACTCGCACGGTTTTGGAGTGGGGCTGAAGCGAGCCAAACCGAGCTGAGTGAGGCTGGGGGCGTGAGGAGACACTCCCCTGTGCACTGATTGGTGAGGAGGAGTGTCCTCACACGCCCCGCGAGCACGCTGAGATCTGTAAACCCGGAAGAAGGAGAATTACGAGAATTTCTGAAGCCTTATGTGCCTCGCCTCATCTATACGCTCTTGCCAGTATCTGTTGGCGTTGTCGGTGACAACAAGCCACAGCACCAAGACCAGCAACACTAACGACTCCATGTCCTCCATGTTTATTGTTTACTATCCGGGCTGTGAGACTACCGCTTAAAAGCTCACTGATGTCACTGTTTGTGCCGCTTAACGACATCACGTGACGTCCACCCACTTTTGCTAACTCCACCCAATGTGTCCACCCACTTCCAGCCAGCACGGTTCAGCGTGGTTGTAGTCGAAATGCAACTCCAACAGCCCCGCTCAGCTCGACTCAGCCCAACTCAGCACGGCACGGCTCAGCCGCGTTTGTAGTGGAAAAGCGGCAATAGACTGTGTGAAGACAGTTCAGTTGATTGAATGAGCCAAGTCAGGTGTGCTGCTGCATGGCTGGAATGAAAACCTGCAGCCACACGGCCCTTCATGGATCAGTTTGGACACCCCTGTTGTAACAGCATCACTTTGACAAATAAGCAGAGGTGGACAGGAATGAAGTTTATTTTTTTCGCAGTCCGCTCTGATTGGCTGGAGAGCGGGTCCGTATCCTACGATACGGACCCCGGTTACGGACCTCTGGCAACTCGCTCGTTCACAACAACAAATTTTTGTCAATGTTTATTTTCGCATTTCTCAGGAGAATAGCATTAATTTTACATCATGGATAGCGATAACGACAGTGTTCACAGCGAAAGCGAGTTTTACTACCCTGAGGAAGAAGAAATAAAAGAAAACATTTCAGGAGAAAGCTAAAAACCTCTAACTTGCTAACGCCGAGCAAAAACATGGCTGAATCCTGAATGACTCCTATTTGTATAAATAGGGGACTACATAGGCGGCAGAATGTAGTTTTTTCCTGCCATGGAAGTGCACTTGTATACCGAGGAGGAAGCCATTTGCATTACAGCCGTGAATGAGGATTCAAAATGGCGGCTCGGCTCGGTTTTCCCTTTCGGGCGCTGTCGTTTTCTGTTAGAATTTGGTAAAGAAAAAAATAAATATATTATTTACCAGCTTAAGGTCAGTCCGTATGGTGAAATACCGTGACCTCGGCCTTGAATACTGATCTCGGCCCAGAGCGCCTCGCTCAGTACTTTCAAGACCTCGGTCACGGTATTTCACCATACGGACCTCCCAGCTGGTAAATAACATACACACATATATATATATATATATATATATATATATATATATATATATATATTTACTTAAGTAGACTTTTTGAGTAACTGTACTTTACTTGAGTATTATTTTTTTCTGCAAACTTATAACTTTAACTTCACTACATTTGAAAGACAAATATTGTACTTTTCACTCCACTACATTGCTGTCAAGGTCCTTGTTACTATGAAGCAGCTTAGAAAGTGGATGTTGTTTGTTCTTTTCTTTTCTAAAACGTGATTGGTTTTTTCGCAGGTGACACTGAGACAGTCGATCAGTAATCACTAGGGTCATGTCACGTCCATAGACTGGATAAAATCAAGTTCAATGATCTCCCAGTACCATTATTTAACATGATCAGTTGATGGCAGAATGGAAGGAGGCGGCTCTTCCGGGGAACGCACGGATTCATGGCCATACCTAGAAGCCATGTTTCAGTTTTCCGAAAGGACGAAAGATTTATTTTAAATGTTTGCCTAAAACGAACCACATCATGGCCTACAAAAACCCGACATCCAACCTGCAGAAGCATATTGAGGTCTGTAAACGTTTTATTCCAAGAGAAAGCTTGCAATGAAGTTGTCTGTGCTTTTAGAGCTAGCGATAATGTTGCACTAGCTTTGCAGTCTGGTTAGTCAAATGACTTTCTATGGATTTACCCACCAAGTTGCCATTGTCTTGTCTATGGCTAACGTTAACACACAGCTAGTTAACTTGGACACTGTTAGTTAGCATGTAAAAACGGAATTACGCTAACATGAATAACGTTAACTTATCTGAAGTCCTTTCAGAAACATGTTTTAGCATAGTCTTGCCAAATAAACAGATTGTAGAAATCTTTCTTTTCTAGTAGCATTAGCTACCCAATATGATTTTGAGTTTGAAAAGAGTTTGCTAGCATGTCAAGTGGAGCTTCACTGACTAGCTACCTTAACGTTAAAACACCATGATGGCACAGCATGCGTTCATTTTGTAAATCCAGTCGGTTGCTTCAGACGCATTAGGTTTTGTAAGCGTTGTGGCCATAATACTACAATGCACTGACAGAAAATGTACTTTTAATACTTAAGTATTTTTAAAAGCAAGTACTTTAACGTAAGCCTAGGTCACAACCGGACGTACAATTTTTTGGCCGTGCGATTTTTGGCATTTCCCAAATCGCTGCGTTTTTTTGTTCGTGGAGAAAGACGCACATTGGCCGTAAGTTTGTCTTGCAACCTGAAAAAAACGTAAGCGCCCGTAGAGTTTGTTTGACATGACAAAGAACCTCTACGGCCAGTCTATGGCTCGAAAATCAGCACGTCACACGCGCACCCTCCGTGCGTTTCTTGCACGTAGACTGGCCGTAGGAGCACGTACGGCCGGTTGTGACCGAGGAATTAAGTAACAATTTGACTGGACAACTTTCACTTGTATCGGAGTAACATTTAACCAGTGGGATCTGAACTTTGTCCAAATCTGCAAATAAGGGATAACATAAGAATCATGTGATCAATTTATATATGTATAACCACTCCCTCCATGACCTTGCATGTGAATTTGCATGGATGTGTGAAGAAGTGTATAGATTTCACAGCCAAAACATTAATTTTCAGGTCAGAGTCATTTCATGGACCAAGATTATATTTTGATTAGTACTGACACTGTAGGAGTTTGAATTATGTAACTTGTATTAGATTAAAGAGTAGGTTCTTAAGTATTTAATCTATGCTAATTTCAAACCACCATGCTGGTACAGCTAGCTAAACTAGGGATGGGGATGGTTGCAACTAACACCTCATAAGACAGTGTTACAACCATCCCCGTAATTACAACTCGGAAATTTTACACCTTAGTGTACCTGTTATATACAGTGAAGGGTGAAGGAACTATTTAGCCTGTGCCAAAATGAAAACGGTAAGAGATAGAGCAAAGTTATCTGAAAAAAAGCAAATCTGAAAGAATGCCCAAAAGTAGGTTATTACTAAGTAATAACCAAAAATGAAACAATCGCTTCAATAAAATAGATATTACTGAAGAAAATCGTGATTGAAATATTGACCTAATTTTACTGAACTACTTTTGCCGACTCAAACATGACCCCATACGTTATGATGTATGGAATGTGCATACTCGTTCCCAGTCGCTCATGTGCTCTGTTCTGTGATGTGATGGCGGCCCATGAGCCTCCCTTGATTTACGATGATATTGTCTGAATTTGTTCTACTCGGGAAGGATTACACAGACGGTTAAGGGACAGAGGGTTACTGGGGGACTTTTGTGGTGATGTTTGTGGTAAGTGTGGAAGTTTATATCTAATCAAAGACAAAAGTTACCCAAAGGACGGGCTTGTGTAGCGCTGTCACTCCTGTCATCACAAAGTGTCCATTCGTAAAGGAAGCTGGTTTGCTGGTTCTCACCTGGATATTGTGCAGATCGTAAAACTTACCTATTATTGGGTATACCGTTGATTTGTCGAGTGAAATGTTGATTTATCGAGTGAAGTGTTGGCACGTGCACAATAAACTTATATAGATGCATATTTTGTGGTGTGGTCTCAATTTTTAATTCTTCAATTTTACCATTTCAATTTATCCCAGGTTGTGTTACAACATACCCTGGTAGTGGGGCAGGTTGTAGCAATTCCTTGCATTTGACATCAAGTAATGAATCCGGTGATATAGTTGAAGTTGAAAACATTGCTATTTGTAGTAGATAAATGACGGGACTTTGTGTCAAAATTTGAGCGCTCTATCACAAAAATTCTGCAAGTTATAGGTCCGAAGACAAAAAGTGTTACATCCGTCCCCGGTCTCCCCAGTTTTGTAAAGTCTCGTCTCGTCTTCTTCCGCTTATCCGAGGCTGGGTCGCGGAGGCAGCACTCTGAGCATGGAAGCCCAAACTTCCCTTTCCCCAGACACCTCGGCCAGCTCCTCGGGAGGAACACCGAGGCGTTCCCAGGCCAGCCGAGAGACATAGTCCCTCCAGCGTGTCCTGGGTCTTCCCCGGGGCCTCCTCCCGGGGGGACATACCTGGAACACCTCCCCAGGGAGGCGTCCAGGAGGCATCCGAAAGAGATGCCTGAGCCACCTCAGCTGATTCCTCTCGATGCGGAGGAGCAGCGGCTCTACTCCGAGCTCCTCCCGAGTGACTGTGCTTCTCACCCTATCTCTAAGGGAGCGCCCAGCCACCCTGTGAAGGAAACTCATTTCGGCCGCTTGTATCCGCAATCTTGTTCTTTCGGTCATTACCCAAAGCTCATGACCATAGGTGAGAGTCGGAACGTAGATCGACCGGTAAATCGAGAGCTTCGCCTTTTGGCTCAGCTCCTTCACCACGACGGACCGGTAAAGCGACCGCATCACTGCGGAGGCTGCACCGATCCGCCTGTCGATCTCACGCTCTATCCTTCCCTCACTCGTGAACAAGATCCCGAGATACTTAAACTCCTCCACTTGAGGCAGGACTTCTCCACCAACCTGGAGAGGGCAAGCCACCCTTTTCCAGTTGAGAACCATGGCCTCTGACTTGGAGGTGCTAATTCTAATCCCAGCCGCTTCACACTCAACTGCAAACCGCCCCAGTGCATGCTGAAGGTCCTGGTTTGAAGCAGCCAACAGGACAACATCATCCGCGAAAAGCAGAGATGAAATCCTGTGGTTCCCAAACAGGATTCCTTCTGGCCCCTGGCTGCGCCTAGCAATTCTGTCCATAAAGATTATGAACAGAACCGGTGACAAAGGGCAGCCCTGCCGGAGTCCAACATGCACTGGGAACAGGTCTGACTTACTGCCGGCAATGTGAACCAGACTCCTGCTCCGTTCATACAGGGACCGGACAGCCCTTAGCAAAGAGCCCTGAACACCATACTCCCGAAGCACCCCCCACAGAATACCATGAGGGACATGGTCGAATGCCTTCTCCAAATCCACAAAGCACATGTGGACTGATTGGGCAAACTAGCATGAACCCTTGAGCACCCTATGAAGGGTATAGAGCTGCTCCAGTGTTCTGCGACCAGGACGAAAACCGCATTGTTCCTCCTGGATCCGAGGTTCAACTATTGGCTGAATTCTCCTCTCCAGTACCCTGGAGTAAACCTTCCCTGGGAGGCTGAGAAGTGTGATTCCCCTATAATTGGAGCACACTCTCCGGTCCCCTTTCTTAAAAAGAGGGACCACCACCCCAGTCTGCCACTCCAGAGGCACTGTCCCCGACCGCCACGCGATGTTGCAGAGGCGTGTCAGCCAAGACAGCCCCACAACATCCAGAGACTTGAGATACTCAGGGCGGATCTCATCCACCCCCGGTGCCTTGCCACCGGGGAGCTTGCTAACCACCTCAGTGACTTTGGCTTGGGTAATGGACGAGTCCACCTCTGAGTCATCAGCCTCCGCTTCCTCAATGGAAGACGTGACAGTGGGATTGAGGAGATCCTCGAAGTATTCCTTCCACCGCCCGACAATGTCCCCAGTCGAGGTCAACAGCTCCCCACCCGCACTGTAAACAGTGTTGGCAGAGTACTGCTTCCCCCTCCTGAGGTGCCAGACAGTTTGCCAGAATTTCTTTGAGGCCGACCGATAGTCCTCCTCCATGGCCTCACCGAACTCCTCCCAGTTCTGAGTTTTTGCCTCCTCAACTGCCCGAGCTGCGGCACGCCTGGCCTGTCGATACCCATCAGCTGCCTCAGGAGTCCCGGAGGCCAACATGGCCCGATAGGACTCCTTCTTCAGCTTGACAGCATCCCTTACTTACGGTGTCCACCACCGGGTTCGGGGATTGCCGCCACGACAGGCACCGGAGACCTTGCGGCCACAGCTCCAAACAGCCGCGTCCACAATGGAGGCAGAGAACATGGTCCACTCAGACTTAATGTCCCCCGCCTCCCTCGGAAGCTGGGAGAAGCTCTCCCGGAGGTGGGATTTAAAGACCTCCCCGACAGAGTGCTCGGCCAGACGTTCCCAGCAGACCCTCACCATACGTTTGGGCCTGCCAGGTCTGTCTGGCTTCCTCCTCCGCCAGCAGATCCAACTCACCACCAGGTGGTGATCAGTTGACAGCTCAGCCCCTCTCTTCACCCGAGTGTCCAAGACATAGGGCCGGAGATCCGATGAAACGACAACAAAGTCGATCATCGACCTCTGACCTAAGGTGTCCTGGTGCCACGCGCACTTATGGACACCCCTATGCTCGAACATGGTGTTCGTTATGGACAAACCGTGACTAGCACAGAAGTCCAATAACAAAACACCACTCGCGTTCAGATCGGGGAGGCCGTTCCTCCCAATCACGCCCCTCCAGGTGTCACTGTCGTCGCCCACGTGAGCATTGAAGTCCCCCAGTAGAACAATGGAGTCCCCAGTCTGAGCACCTCTCAGTACCTCTCCCAGGGACTCCAAGAAGGCCAGATACTCTATACTGCTATTCGGCCCATAGGCACAAACAACAACAAGAGCCCTCTCTCCGATCCTAAGGCGCAGAGAGGCAACCCTCTCATTCACTGGGGTAAACTCCAACACATGGCGGCTGAGCTGGGGAGCTATAAGCAAGCCCACACCAGCCCGCCGCCGTTCACCATAGGCGACTCCAGAGAAGTGGAGAGTCCAGCCCCTCTCGAGGAGCTGGGTTCCGGAGCCCAAGCTGTGCATGGAGGTGAGCCCAACTATCTCTAGCCGGTACCTCTCAACCTTCCGCACAAGCTCAGGCTCTTTCCCCCCCAGCGAAGTGACATTCCATGTCCCAACAGCTAGCCGCTGTGTTCGGGGATCAGGTCGTCGAGGCCCCTGCCTTCGACTGCCGCCCAATCCACACTGCACCAGCCCCCTACGGCTACCTCTGTGGGTGGTGAACCCACAGGAGGTCGGGCCCACGTCACCGCTACGGGCTGAGCCCGGCCAGGCCCCGTGGGCAAAGGCCCGGCCACCAAGCGCTCACATACGAGCCCCAACCCCGGGCCTGGCTCCAGGGTGGGGCCCCGGCTGCGCCATACCGGGCGACGTCACGGTCTTTGATAGATTGTTATCCATAAGGGGTTTTGGTGAACTGCTCTTAGTCTGGCCTGTCACCTAGGACCTGTCTGCCTTGGGAGACCCTAACAGGGGCGTAATGCCCCCGACAACATACGGTAGCTCCTAGGATCATTCAAGCACACAAACCCCTCCACCACAATAAGGTGGCAGTTCTAGGAGGGGGTTTTGTAAAGTAATTTTAAAAAAGAAAATTTGCACAGAAAGAAAGAAAATAATGAGCAAACAGCCAGAAGTAAACCAGTATACAAACAGAAGATGATTTATTTACCAATTAATTGGTTTCTGTATTAATATACTTTGTTTTTTCATTGATACCTTTGTGTTTTGGTTGTTCAAACACAAACTGTACTTGCACAGTTACATGTACTGTATGGTGGACACTCCATAGAATCTAAGGCTAATAATAAACAGATATAAATCATATGCTGTTATTTAACAAAGAAAAATCATTTAATCATTGATATTGTAGTTTATGCTTCTTTGCGGGTTCTCAGTAACGTGACAAGTTGCATTTTTTTGTCTTAGTAAAGTTGAGAGAAAAAAAGAGGCTGGTGAGGGTTTATAGCTGCTATAACATAAGTGATAACTAGTATCGGAGACCTTCTACAACATTAAATGTCACCATAAACAGCTACAAAGTATGATTTGTCATTTTTTAATGAGTAAAAATTGTAATCGGTGGAAAGTTTGCTTTGGTATAAGAGTAAAACATTGATAAAACACTTAGAGATATGCAGTTATAGGAAAATAATCAACATCAGGGTGGTAATAGTAACTTCTTTTCCTTTTAGCTACTCAGCACTTCAATTTTATGTGTATTGGTTTAATGAGACTTGATGACAAGGCTGGTCCGACCTACGTTATCTGAATAGCTTTCCTGTACAACATGAATTTGGTTGAATTTCGTACTGAAGTTGACTCTGCAGCTATCCCTTTCATGTACATTTGTATCTTACAAAATACAGATAGATTTGCGTAAATTGTTCAGAATCTGACTTAAAACAATAAGTCCAAGTACAACAATATCAAGTTAAACATTTTAAACATAATGCCTATGAATTACACACCAAGCGTGAAGTACTGTGTCTGTTGAGTGTACAAGCTAGCTAATAAATAAAGCTAACAATATCGCTAGCTAGTGCATAACTTTTACAAGCAAATCTTTCATAAACAAAATGTAAAAAGACTTTACAGGTAATATTGCTTCATTAAAAAGGTTATATTGGTTCAGCCATGTTGAGAAACACCAATGATGAATCACAAACTCATGAATTTTCATAAAAGTTTGAGTTAGGAAATTGTGAATACCACAGAAAAGTTGCTGAATCACATGAAAACCATGAGCATGATGTTTGAAGATAGCGTTACTAGCACAAGTGAAGCTCCTAAGAAATGACGATTAATAATAAATTAACGCTGGATATAGACAGAGCACACTTCATTTATACTACTTCTCAGATATTATAATCGAATTAAAAAAGGCTTTAAGAATTAAATTGAGTCACATGATTTCTCAACCAACACAAGAAACCAAAAAGAGGAATGTGGATGTTCATTTACCCAATCTACATTATGTCAACCGATCCACCCAGTGTACATGTCACATATCATGTACGGCATCGGTTTAAGGTGTTTCTGGAGGACACAGACCTCCGGTTCACGTTCGGTGAGAACAACAGAGCTTATTTGTGGACACTACAGTCACACCTATCAGGTTTTCTGTGGCACGTGAAGCTTTCAGATGAAGTTTATCATGAGGAAGTGTGAATCCTGGGGAAATGGTGTAATAAAATTACATGCTTAATAGTCACAGAGTTCCTCTTTTGGGTGCAAGAACCTTCAGAAGTGGCCTTCATAATGTGTGTAATTATGTGGTCAAACAAAACTTGTGGTCATTGTTGTGCAGGTTGCTAGGCAGCTGGTAAATATGTATGACAAGTCGTAAATTAGCAAGCTATCATGTCGCTTTTATGGTGTTGTTTTTTTATAGAGTATAAAGGTGTATTGGCAGTAGAAATGAGACAAAATCATCAGAAATATCAGTAGGAATAGACTCTATATAACTATAATTACATTATAATTCCAGTTAGCATCAACTGCTAGCACCGTAAACAAATGAAAAGAGTAGAACACCCAATATGTTTATTGTTTAAGTTATGAGTATGCTAGCTAATGACTAAAGACTAATAATTTACTGAGCTTTCATGTAGCTGTTATGTTTTTATATAGTGTAAAGGTATATTGGCAGTAGAAATAATACATGAAGATCAGAAATATCAACCTTTACTGTACCTCATTTGTTTTTACATCAACAGGAAAAGACTATATAACTATAATTACATTATAATTCCAGTTAGAATCAACTGCTAGCACAGTAAGCAAATGAATATAGCAGAACATCCAATCAGTTTAATGTTTAAGTTATGACTATGCTAGCTAATGACTAGGACGAATAATTTAGCTAGCTATTGTGTAGCTGTTATGTTTTTTTGTACAGTATAAAGGTGTATTGGCAGTCAAAATGAGACAAAATCATCAGAAATATCAACATTTACCTCAGATGTGTTTTTCCATCAACAGGAAAAGACTATATAACTATAATTACATTATAATTCCAGTTAGCATCAACTGCTAGCACAGTGAACAAATTAATATAGCAGAACATCCAATATGTTTAATGTTTAACTCATAAGTACGCTAGCTAATGACTAAGACTAATAATTTAGTGAGCTTTCATGTCGCTGTTATGTTTTTTATATGGTGTAAAGGTGTATTGGCAGTAGAAATGAGACAAACATCAGAAATATCAACATTTACCTCAGATGTATTTTTGAATCAGGAGCAAAAGACTTTATTTAACTATAATTACAGTATAATTCCAGTTAGCATCGACTGCTAGCACTGTAAAACTAAAGAAAATAAGACGTTTAATTTATGAGTACACTAGCTCATGACTAATAATTTAGTGAGCTTTCATGTCGCTGTTATGATTTTATGTGGTGTAAAGGTGTATTGGTAGTCGAAATGAGACAAAAACATCAGAAATATCAACATTTACCTCAGATGTGTTTTTACATCAACAGGAAAAGACTATTTAACTATAATTCCAGTATAATTCCAGTTAGCATCAACTGCTAGCACAGTGATCAAATGAATATAGCAGAACATCCAATCGGTTTAATGTTTAAGTTATGACTATGCTAGTGTAAGATTGTGTGTGTTCTCGTGCATAGCTGTCCTGAGCTTTATGACCCTTTCACACCCTGGTAAACGTGCATAATCGCGAGAACAGACTCTTTTGTTTTCTCTGTACCTTCTAGTTTCGCTGAAACCACCTTCCTGGTTCCTCCTGTTCTAGGGGGTGTATGGTCTGCTCTTTCATGTATAACAAAAACGACTCCTTATCTGGCGAGTTTCACCTTGTCTTGTCACGCAAGCTTCTGAATGTATATAAACCCTGCTTTTTCTATGTATCACTGAGCAGTGCTTGAATAAACCAGATTGATTTAACTCGTGTGGTTCGTTTTAGCCCTGCTCCAGAGCGCTCTTATGTCGACGCATCTGAACTAGGACAGACGCAGGTTCTAACAATTTGGTGACCCCGACGTGATACTCTCAATCAGGTAAGACATGTTTGATTGACTACCTGGTTGACAGTAGTTTCGTAGTGTCCTACGGAGGACAGTTTTCCCTGGTTCGAGTCCAGGAAGAGCGCGCTATACAAATTTACGACACATTTCCGTCTGTTCCTCTTCAGATCCGTCTGTTGTCATTGTACGATGGGAAACTCGTTCCCTAAGCCTGCGCCAGGGGAAACCCCGGCCGAGTGGATGACTAGGTGCGGTTTCGCTTATCATGTTTCTCCCTGGCTCGATAATTTGGCAGGTTGGACCGAGGCCAACCCTCAAATTCCTTCATATCCTCGCCAAGGTACTTTCGATCCTGGTTATCTTGCATCGGCCTATCGCATGATTTATGAGGGATTAGGGGACCCCGGCTGGGATCGCCCGTATATGCGGGATGGATATGCCAAATGGTATGATATGAAGAAGATTTGGGATAATTTTAAACAGGCTTATACTCCCCGTTCAGTCCTGAAATCCATCCCGAAGCCTCGGGCTGCACCCGTCACCAAGGAAACGGAGGAGGCGGCGCTAGGAAAATCCAAATCTCATTCTGCTCCTCCAGCCTCGTTAGATAGTAAACCTCCACCTTATAGTAAGGCTGGAAAAATTACTGGTAAATCGCCGTCAGCTGCAAAAACGATTCCTAAAATATATCTCGTAATTGTCAACTTACGGGAGCTGATTACCGGTTTATTCTGCAAAATAAATTAGGAGGCGCATACGATGAGACGGCCCTGTTAGAAAACGTACAGGTCCTCCGCCCCGTCAACGATATTGCTGTTAATGTTAAGGAGGAATTGCCTCCGGTAGGGGAAAACGGTCGCCCTCGCCAGCGCACCGTGTCTACCTTCTTTTGGAAAGACACGCCGGACGCGCTGCAGCAGCTTCGCGAGCAGTTGACGCGATACCTGCTCGCCTTAAAACAAGCAAATAGAGACCTGTCACAGGTCACTAACTGTAAACAGGAGCGTTCCGAACTGACGTCGGCTTTCTGGAAGCGCTTTGGGGAAGTTTGGCAACATTTGGGAGGTCTCGAACTCAATTTGGCAAACCCGAACCCAATGTTCTTGTCCACCTTTTTGTCTAATTGTCGCCCCGAAATACAGAGCGTTTTAAAACATCACTGGAGTGACCGGAATAATCTGGTCCTCCGTCAGGCCGGGGAGCGAGTACGCACGCTGGAGAGCGATGGTCTCCTAGACTGTAAGACGAATAAAGCATGTTTATCTGTTGTGCCGGGCGGACGGGTAGATGGACGACAGGAGAGGGGTCGCCGAATGGGGCCGCGCGGTGGGGGAGGGAGGAGAAATGGAAAGTGCCACTATTGTGGAAAAGAGGGGCACTGGATAAGAGAATGTCATGCGAAACAGCGAGATGAGCAGGAACGCGAGAAACCCGTCATGCGCGCCGGTTCAAGCCCCACAGGGCAGAGAGATCCTGCCCGCCCATAGGGCTGCCCTCAGAGCGATGAAACCCCGACCGTTGTTATGTTAAATCTTTCATTCAGCTCCCCCCTTAACGAAGATCTTCCCACTATTGTTTTATGCCTGGCAGGGACTGAATATCCTTTTTTACTCGACACCGGGGCTACCATGTCCTCAGTGGGGAGGGAATATGCGGGTCCTTTATCTACACGGTCTGTAAGCTCTGTGGGAATAGAAGGGGTTCCTTTCCATTCCAGTTGCACGCCCCCCCTTTCTGTTACTTGTGCCCTTGATCCTCTACTAACGTTTTCTCACTCTTTTGTTTGCATGCCTGAATGCCCTTTCAATCTGCTAGGACGGGACCTCATGAGCCTTTTGGGGCTTTCTATTTCCTTCAGTGGTTCGCACATGCGTGTGGATATACCTGACGACGCTCCATCGGATGCCCAAGCTCTCACTTCCCTTTCCCTTCCTCATAATCTTCTTAATGCTGCTTGTGCCGTTACCTGCCTCACACCCTCTCTTTCTGATCTCCCAGCTTCTCTTTGGGCGAAACATAAGGACGAGGTGGGCTTTGTTAACTGTACCCCTTACGAGGCGGTCATTAAACACTCTTCGCCAGTATATGTAAAACAGTACCCCCTTTCCCCAGCTAAACTGTCTGGCATTGATGATGTTTTATGTTCTCTCCTAGAGCAAGGTGTGGTCGTTCCCTGTGTTAGCCCTTATAACACTCCAGTGAATCCGGTGCAGAAGCCCAACGGCACGTGGCGTTTCACCCAGGACTTGCGTAAGATTAATGAGTTAATTATCCCAGTCGCCCCATTAGTTCCAGACGTTCCCTCTCTTATGGCCTCGATTCCGTGTGAACATGCGTTTTTTCTCTGTAATTGACCTCTGTTCTGCCTTTTTCAGCGTCCCTGTGGGCCACGACACACAGCCCCTGTTCGCTTTTACGCACAGGGGAAAGCAGTACACATGGACCAGGTTACCCCAAGGATATGTTGATTCCCCCGCGGTTTTTACAGCCGTAGTGAGGGACGCCTTGGCCGGTTTGTGCCTCCCCTCGGGCTCCTCCGTGCTCCAGTATGCGGATGATCTTCTGGTAACGGCGGAGGATAAGGACATTTGCGCTACAGCTACACTCGCTCTCCTCTCTCTTCTGGCGCAAGAAGGTTTCAAGGTCTCACGAACTAAGCTTCAGTTCTGCCTCCCCACTGTTCGATATCTGGGTCACGATCTCTCCCAGGGCTCCCGCAGGCTCAGCCCCGAGCGTGTGCAGGTCATCCTAGACACTCAGGTGCCTGCCACCAAACACGCCCTCATGGCTTTTCTGGGACTTATCAATTACTGCCGCCAGTGGATTCCTGACTGTTCCACCTATGACAAGTGTCTGCGCTCTGCAATTCTGCACTCGGACCCTTTGACTCAGCCCTTGGTATGGTCTGACGAGATGTTGTCGGCCTTCAGGGCCTTGAAACAGGCTTTATGCTCGGCTCCTGCTCTCGGACTTCCGAATTACCGTTTGCCGTTTCATTTATATGTGTGCAACCAGCAGGGAACTGCGTCTGGGGTTTTGGCGCAGGAGCACGGGGGGGGTATGCGGCCTTGTGCGTTCCTCTCTAAAACTCTCGATTCTGTGGCTCAGGGTCTCCCTGCTTGCCTCAGGGCGGTGGCTGCATGTGCTGTCATGGTCACGGACGCTGAACGGCTGGTCTTATCTCACCCGCTCGTTCTCCACACCTCACATGATGTAGTGCACGTTTTAAAGAACCTCAGTACCCAGCATTTATCTGCGCAGCGTCGCTCTGGATACGAGTCTATTCTTTTGGCCACCGAAAACCTTACTGTTAAGCCCTCCTCCTCCTTTGATTCTCTCGCGCACGCGCTTCAGCGCCTCCTCAATTCACAGGATGATTTTCTTCCTTCTGAAACACACGACTGCATTTCTAGCATTCTTTTTGAGACAAGTATCCGCCCCGACTTACGTTCCACCCCCTTACTTTCAGGTGATTCGCTGTTCGTGGATGGCTCGTGTTCACGCCCCTCTGACGGCGTCTTTGTGTGTGGTTATTCTGTGTGCCGCCTTCCTGATGAAACTGTTGAAGCTTTTTCTCTTCCTTTCTCCTCGGCTCAGGCTGCCGAACTATACGCTCTAACCCGTGCATGTGTTATTGCTCAGGACACAGACGTCACTATCTACACTGACTCACGTTACGCTTTCGGCGTTGCTCACGACTTTGGTCGGATTTGGGCTTCGCGTGGGTTCACCACTGCAGACGGTAAGCCCATTTCTCATTCTTCGCTTGTTACTGATCTTATTACAGCGTGTCTTCTCCCGCGCTCTTTAGCCATTGTTAAGACTCGTGCTCATTGTATTGGGGACTCTTTTGAGATCAGGGGAAACTCTCTCGCCGATCGCATTGCCAAAGCCGCGGCTGCCTCCGGTGTTTTTCCGCCTTCGCTTACTCTCTCCCTGGTCTCATCCAGCCGTATGATTAGTGCCGTTCTTCCGGACATTGACTTGATCTCCCTCCAGGCCTCCGCTTCGGCCTCAGACAACCATTTCTGGGACTCATGCGGCGCGCAGCCGTCTGACGGCGTTCGGATCGATGCTCAGGGCCGCCTTTGTTTGCCTAGACATTGCACTCCATTTCTCGTCCGCGAGTTTCATGGTCCCACTCACCGCGGACGAAGGGGGGTAGTGGAGGATTTATCCAAAATATTTTGCATCGACAAAATACACACTGATGTACATCACATTCTAGACAGATGTTTAACGTGCGCCCAGAATAATCCATCTAAACCAGGCGCGGTACATCAGCACCTTTCCATACCTGACACGCCGTTCCAGGAATGGCAGATTGACTTTACTCACATGCCAAAACAGGGCCCCTTTAAGTATCTCTTGGTCATGGTCGACAAATTTTCACGATGGGTGGAGGCTTTCCCCTGTGGGAAAGAAGACGCTCGCACGGCGGTAAACAAATTGACGCAAGAAATCATTCCGCGTTATGGTCTCCCGGTAGGGATAGACTCTGACAAAGGTACGCCGTTCACCTCTAAGGTGACCCAAGAACTATGTAAGGACCTAAAAATCCATTGGCGTTTCCACATCCCGTACCATCCGCAGTCCTCCGGCATTGTGGAGCGCGCAAACAGAACAATCAAGGGTAAGCTGCGTAAAGCCATGCAAGAAGCTGGTACTAAAAATTGGGTACAAGTTTTGCCTTTAGTTCTCGCTGACATGCGAATGACCGCTCAAGTGGCCCTCGACAACCTGTCTCCGTATGAGCTCGTGATGGGCCGGCCTTTTCCTACACCCTGGCGCAGAGGTATGCAGGCTATAGGAACGAGTGATCTTGATGTACATCTCAGTGAGTACGCCGTGGGTCTCATGCGGGTGTTGGATGAGTACTGGACGAGACTAAATTCCAAAAAGCCTCCCATTCCTGAGGCACCCACTCACCCCTTTGAGGTAGGGGATAAAGTGTTGGTAAAGAAATTCGCTAAATTAGGCACTCCTCTAGAGGAACCACCCTACAGTGAACCCACGGATGTGCTCGCTGTAACTCGAACGGCTGTACTAACTGACCTTTTTCCACAGTGGATTCATGCCAGTCGAATAAAGAAGGCTCCAATGTAATAGAAATCTATATTGTTGATGCTTAACAGGTTTTTGTGTTTCAGAAAGTTGCTGTGACAATAGCTGACGGCCTTTTCAGGGATCCCCTTTCCAGCATCCGGAGTGATCCGGTTTCGGCTGATCTACAAAGAGGGGATGGTCGGTGCGTCCCGCAGACTTCTGAACTGAGGAATCTGGAAGACACGTGAGCCTGGGCTACCTTCAACTATCTACATCCTGTGGACACAGAAAGAACAAAGTCAGTGACCAGTATGACTTTCCTTCTGGTATTGGTCTTAGCGCTTGGAGCAGGGAATCCCGCTCAAGCCAGCCACGAGGACAACGTTTTTTGGCGATTTGCCAATTGGACTGCTAAACAACATACTAATCAGTCTTGTTATGTCTGTCAATACGTTAGAGTCTAAACTGTAGTTATACTCTGTAAACAAAGTATAAAAGAGGGGATTGTAAGATTGTGTGTGTTCTCGTGCATAGCTGTCCTGAGCTTTATGACCCTTTCACACCCTGGTAAACGTGCATAATCGCGAGAACAGACTCTTTTGTTTTCTCTGTACCTTCTAGTTTCGCTGAAACCACCTTCCTGGTTCCTCCTGTTCTAGGGGGTGTATGGTCTGCTCTTTCATGTATAACAAAAACGACTCCTTATCTGGCGAGTTTCACCTTGTCTTGTCACGCAAGCTTCTGAATGTATATAAACCCTGCTTTTTCTATGTATCACTGAGCAGTGCTTGAATAAACCAGATTGATTTAACTCGTGTGGTTCGTTTTAGCCCTGCTCCAGAGCGCTCTTATGTCGACGCATCTGAACTAGGACAGACGCAGGTTCTAACAGCTAGCTAATGACCAGGACTAAAAATTTAGCTAGCTATCGTGTAGCTGTTATGATTTTATATGGTGCAAAATTGTATTGGCAGTAGAAACGAGACAAAATCGTCAGAAATATCAACATTTACCTCAGATGTGTTTTTAAACCAGTCGGAAAAGACTCTGTATAACTATAATTACTTTATAATTCCAGTTAGCATCGACTGCTAGCACCGTAAAACAAATGAATATCGCAGAAATCACCCAATATTTAACCTCCTAAGGCCCAAGCTGTTTTTTTACATGCATTTTTTATTTCTCTTTGCTATTTGAGCTTATTAGAACCTGATTAGAATAAAAACTAAGCATCATCTTTTGATAAGATGTACTTTTAGAGAAAAAGTATGTCCACATATGTGGATTCTTGTTCCGAATTTCTAAAAAGTGCTGTCCACGCATGTGGCCGCTAAGCCCTAGGAGGTTAATGTTTAAGTTATGAGTACGCTAGCTAATGACTAAGACTAATAATTTAGTGAGCTTTCATGTCGCTGTTATGTTTTTTTATATGGTGTAAAGGTGTATTGGCAGTAGAAATGAGACATAAACATCAGAAATATCAACATTTACCTCAGATGTATTTTTGAATCAGGAGCAAAAGACTTTATTTAACTATAATTACAGTATAATTCCAGTTAGCATCGACTGCTAGCACTGTAAAACAAAAGAAAATAAAGACGTTTAATTTATGAGTACACTAGCTCATGACTAATAATTTAGTGAGCTTTCATGTCGCTGTTATGATTTTATGTGGTGTAAAGGTGTATTGGTAGTCGAAATGAGACAAAAACATCAGAAATATCAACATTTACCTCAGATGTGTTTTTACATCAACAGGAAAAGACTATTTAACTATAATTCCAGTATAATTCCAGTTAGCATCAACTGCTAGCACAGTAATCAAATGAATATAGCAGAACATCCAATCGGTTTAATGTTTAAGTTATGACTATGCTAGCTAATGACTAGGACTAAAAATTTAGCTAGCTATCGTGCGATTTTATATGGTGAAAAATTGTATTGGCAGTAGAAACGAGACAAAATCATCAGAAATATCAACATTTACCTCAGATGTGTTTTTAAACCAGTCGGAAAAGACTCTGTATAACTATAATTACTTTATAATTCCAGTTAGCGTCGACTGCTAGCACCGTAAAACAAATGAATATCGCAGAAATCACCCAATATTTAACCTCCTAAGGCCCAAGCTGTTTTTTTACATGCATTTTTTATTTCTCTTTGCTATTTGGGCTTATTAGAACCTGATTAGAATAAAAACTAAGCATCATCTTTTGATAAGATGTACTTTTAGAGAAAAAGTATGTCCACATATGTGGATTCTTGTTCCGAATTTCTAAAAAGTGCTGTCCACGCATGTGACCGCTAAGCCCTAGGAGGTTAATGTTTAAGTTATGAGTACGCTAGCTAATGACTAAGACTAAAAATTTAGCGAGCTATTGTGTAGCTGTTAGGGTTTTTTTTAATATGGTATAAAGGTGTATTGGTAGTAGAACTGAAACAAAGTCATTAGAAATGTCAACATTTACCTCAGATGTGTTTTTAAATCAGTAGGAAAAGACTCTACATAACTACAATTACATTATATTTCCAGTTAGCGTCAACTGCTAGCACAGTAAGCAAACGAATATAGCAGAACACCCAATATGTTTAATGTTTAAGTTATGAGAACTCTAGCTAAAAGACTCTTTATCACTACAATTACATTATAATAACTTAGCACTGATGTTTTCTAGCAAAGTAAACAATTGAATGTAGACATGAGAATAGTGCTACTACGCAAGTGGAAAATACTGATGCTTTGTTTAGCCTAGCTAAATGACTAAAAAGAATGTTTTAGCTAGCTCACACATAGCCATGAATTCCAGGAATACCAACATTTCCTCCAGATGTGTTTGTGAATTACAAAGTCATATAAAAATTCCACGTGTTGCTCATGAGGATCTTCTTCAGAAACAAAGAAAACGTATGTCACAGTTTGACGCTAACATAATTGTTTGAGAGTACTGCGCTAAATTTAGTGACGCATTAATGCTAATTCTTCTAAATAGTGCCAGAAAAATTAAGTATATGTTTTAGTTGTATTACAGTTTCACTATGATTTAATTACCATACTTTATGATACTACCATAAATTTACTTCATGGTTAGGATATGATAAACTTTAGTACTTTTTAAGGAATAAAACCCTTCAGGTCATGCTGTTACAGGAAAATAAATCAACAACAGGCTCATGTGATGTGAACTTACTGTCGCCACCCAAAAGCTGATTATATTCCTATAACGGCATGTCCCCAAGTGTTTTATTCCTTTTGTGCCACAACAATTTGACAACAATTATGAGTTTTTGTTTATTAACGAACGATATACTAATGTTTGTCAACTGAAATTATTTTTAATAGTATAGGATTATTTTCCTGAAGACTTTTAATCATCTTTTATGACAGTAATCTGACAGTGACAATTTCTATATACCGTATTAGAATGACGTCATACTTTTTATCTGTTTATAGTTACATTTAAATGTTGTGAAACCTCCGTGAAACACGATAGTTCCTGTTGTCATTTATGTTATAGCAGCTATAAACAGTCAGTCCTTCCATATGTATTACATTAACACATTTCTCCTTCATAGTTAAAAAAAAAAAAACTATACATTTTATTTTGTTTACTATTCGTCGAAGATTACACAGAACTCCCGGCGTTCATATCCCTATGAATTAGCAGCTACAATAAAAACAATAATATATCAGAACAAATGCATTAATGTAAACCAATCATTTATATTGTATGATTAATTAACGATTATTCGCCGAAGGTGAAGTGAATATCGGCGAATAATAACCGAGACAAAGTCATGGTTATTATTCATGCATATTTACTGAGCCTGAGGTGGATAATTGTTTTAGTATAAATACAGTGGTGCTTGAAAGTTTGTGAACCCTTTAGTATTTTCTATATTTCTGCATAAATATGACCTAAAACATCATCAGATTTTCACACAAGTCCTAAAAGTAGATAAAGAGAACCCAGTTAAACAAATGAGACAAAAATATTATACTTGGTCATTTATTTATTGAGGAAAATGATCCAATATTACATATCTGTGAGTGGCAAAAGTATGTGAACCTTTGTTTTCAGTATCTGATGTGATCCCCCTGTGCAGCAATAACTGCAACTAAACGTTTCCGGTAACTGTTGATCAGTCCTGCACACCGGCTTGGAGGAATTTTAGCCCGTTCCTCCGTACAGAACAGCTTCAACTCTGGGATGTTGGTGGGTTTCCTCACATGAACTGCTCGCTTCAGGTCCTTCCACAACATTTCGATTGGATTAAGGTCAGGACTTTGACTTGGCCATTCCAAAACATTCACTTTATTCTTCTTTAACCATTCTTTGGTAGAATGACTTGTGTGCTTAGGGTCGTTGTCTTGCTGCATGACCCACCTTCTCTTGAGATTCAGTTCATGGACAGATGTCCTGACATTTTCCTTTAGAATTCGCTGGTATAATTCAGAATTCATTGTTCCATCAATGATGGCAAGCCATCCTGGCCCAGATGCAGCAAAACAGGCCCAAACCATGACACTACCACCACCATGTTTCACAGATAGGATAAGGTTCTTATGCTGGAATGCAGTGTTTTCCTTCCTCCAAACATAACGCTTCTCATTTAAACCAAAATTTCCATTTTGGTCTCATCCATCCACAAAACATTTTTCCAATAGCCTTCTGACTTGTCCACATGACCTTTAGCAAACTGCAGACGAGCAGCAATGTTCTTTTTGGAGAGCAGTGGCTTTCTCCTTGCAACCCTGCCATGCACACCATTGTTGTTCAGTGTTCTCCTGATGGTGGACTCATGAACATTAACATTAGCCAATGTGAGAGAGGTCTTCAGTTGCTTAGAAGTTACCCTGCGGTCCTTTGTCACCTCACTGACTATTACACGCCTTGCTCTTGGAGTGATCTGTGTTGGTTGACCACTCCTGGGGAGGGTAACAATGGTCTTGAATTTCCTCCATTTGTACACAATCTGTCTGACTGTGGATTGGTGGAGTCCAAACTCTTTAGAGATGGTTTTGTAACCTTTTACAGCCTGATGAGCATCAACAATAATTTTTCTGAGGTCCTCAGAAATCTCCTTTGTTCATGCCATGATACACTTCCACAAACGTGTTGTGAAGATCAGACTTTGATAGATCCCTGTTCTTTAAATAAAACAGGGTGCCCACTCACACCTGATTGTCATCCCATTGATTGAAAACACCTGACTCTAATTTCACCTTCAAATTAACTGCTAATCCTAGAGGTTCACATACTTTTGCCACTCACAGATATGTAATATTGGATCATTTTCCTCAATAAATAAATGACCAAGTATAATATTTTTGTCTCATTTGTTTAACTGGGTTCTCTTTATCTACTTTTAGGACTTGTGTGAAAATCTGATGTTTTAGGTCATATTTATGCAGAAATATAGAAAATTCTAAAGGGTCCACAAACTTTCAAGCACCACTGTACACATGATTATTTTAAAAAAATCATATTAAAAATTTTTATTTCAAACTTCAAAAGCGGCATGCAAATATAATAACGGCGCGGTGCAGACTTGTGTCACTTATCTATGCTGAGTTACATAAAAAAAACATTTTTTTTGAAATAGATAAAATAAATCCCCATCCCACCTTACCTTTGAATAGTTTTAGACCAAACTTCGGAGCATCTTTAGTGCTTTTAGGAACAGCATTTTCTTTCATAATCTGTAATTCTTCCTCACTTACGGTGACGAAGCGATTGGCCGCCATTCTGCCGAGTTGCTCAAGGTGATTATTGAGAAGTTGGTCGAGAGATTTTGACTATCAGTGCGCAATTACCTATAAATCATCTCATCTCATCTCATTATCTGTAGCCGCTTTATCCTGTTCTACAGGGTCGCAGGCAAGCTGGAGCCTATCCCAGCTGACTACGGGTGAAAGGCGGGGTACACCCTGGACAAGTCGCCAGGTCATCACAGGGCTGACACATAGACACAGACAACCATTCACACTCACATTCACACCTACGGTCAATTTAGAGTCACCAGTTAACCTAACCTGCATGTCTTTGGACTGTGGGGGAAACCGGAGCACCCGGAGGAAACCCACGCGGACACGGGGAGAACATGCAAACTCCACACAGAAAGGCCCTCGCCGGCCACGGGGCTCGAACCCAGACCTTCTTGCTGTGAGGCAACAGCGCTAACCACTACACCACCGTGCCGCCCCCTATAAATCATGTGTATTTATAATAATAATTGATATTTTCAGATTTTTGAATTAAAAGGGTTTTAAATTGTCATGTTTATTTATTGTGATTATGGCTTTGGTTGTTTTTTTTTGGGGGGGGGGGGATTTCACACCTGAACCATGGCTATGTGTGTGTAAGTTTCCATACAGTGTGTGTTAAGTAGGTCGGCCTGTCAGTGAAGACGCTCTTTTACTTACTGAGCAATAATCAGATTGCAATCAAGGTCAGTTTAGCAGTAACTATAAACAAAGGTCTGATGACTCAGTGATACAGCCTTGGGAGTGTGATGACTTCATGTGTGTGTATGTGTGTGTGTGTGTGTGTGTGTGTGTGTGTGTGTGTGTGTGTGACCCAGCCCTGCTGATCTTTTGTTAATCTGGTTGAAACATCTGCTGTGAGGCAGTAATCCATGGATGTGCACAGAAGACACACATCCTGCTAAATGCTCAGCGATGATCCGTCACTTCAGCTCTATAGCAACTCTAAAATTAATTTGAACCCTTTCGTGCACTGCGTCCATGTTTTTTTTTTAATCTAAGATGTAAATCACTTCATCATCCTGATTTCTCTTGCACTACAGATTTATTTATTTATTACATTCTCAATGCAGCATGTCTCTGGTGTACCTTTATTAACTTTCTACACAAAATAAAAGTGCAAAAATTAAATAAATATAAAATATATATTTTTGTGCCAGACTCATCAAATTCCTTCGCATTCAAGAACGAGAATCTTTTTCACATCGAAGGCTGAAGAGTTTATTTTTACACCTGAAATCAGCTGCATCATGCAACAGTCCGAAAATATTGTGATATTTTGTTTTAAAAAAATAATTAAAATCAAAGAAATCATGTGAAATAAATAAAACAAAAAATTTATCACTTTGGTCATCAGCATCAACAATAACATTGGAAGAAATTTTAATTGAACATTTTCCCCTTTTTAAAAACAATTTTTAAGCATTCCTATACATGCAGAATATATTTTATTTTTAATATAATAATATTAATTATTTTTTTCGTGGTCCGGTTTCCATCAAATCCTGCGCTCTGATTGGCTGGCAAGCGGGTCCTTATCCTACGATACGGACCCCAGTTACGTACCTCTGGCAACTTGCTCGTTCACAACAACAACAAACATAGTAGAATTTTTTGTCAACATTTATCTTTTTTTTTAATAAGATTTATTTATAAGATTAGGCCACACCAATTTAATTAGTTGGTTCTTGGATTTTTTTCAGGAAAAATATGAAGCGAGCGCGTGAAATTAAAAAAAAAAATGCTCTGATGGTAAAATTAGCAGTGGAAATAGAGGGCTTTCATAATAGAGAAACCAAACAAAGGCAATACATTATTGTTACGCATTTCATATGGCTCTTTTAATAGCTTATCTTATTTCCACCCATATGCATTAAGGGCTAGCTCTGGCTGCACGTCTTTTATCAGGCAAACCAGTAAACAGATAGGCTAAATAAACGATTGAATTACAGTCAATTGAACATCTACAATGCACAGAAAAAAAGATTTGACCAGGAGTAGCTACTTCTGATGGCTAAATACTTGGAATGATTTTTTTGTTTGCCCCTCACATCAATCAATGAAATATATAAATCAAACCCACCTCCACAGAGTCGTTGTCCAAGTTGGCACATCGCAGGGTAACAAGCTCACGGCATCTTGAGTACAACTGTGCAAAGTTTTCCCCCTCTTGAATTTCAACACACCTGTCAAAGATTTTACGCTTCTGTTCGCTGAATATCCTAACAATCACAAACACAGGCTTTGCAGGATTCCCCTCCACAGGCATGTTTCTTCCACAAGTCTTTATCTAAAGTGAAAGGGGCGATTTGATTAGTTTTCGACGTCACGTGACCTCAGCCTGCAGTCGATTTCGATTTTTTTTTCATTTTGCATTTTCTTCAAGCGGCGATTCCGAGAACCAACTAATCGAATTGGTGTGGCCTTATCAAAAATCTTATAAATTTTTGCCAGCATTTCTCAGGAGAATAGCATTAATTCTACAGCATGGATAGCGATAACGACAGTGTTCACAGCGAAAGCGAGTTTTACTCCCCTGAGGAAGAAGAAATAAAAGAAAACATTTCGAGAGAAAGCTAAAAACCTCTAACTGTTGCTAACGCCGAGCAAAAACATGGCTGAATCCTGAATGACTCCTATTTGTATAAATAGGGGACTACATAGGCGGCAAAATGTAGTGTTTTTCCTGCCATGGAAGTGCACTTGTATACCGAGGAGGAAGCCATTTGCATTACAGCCGTGAATGAGGATTCAAAATGGCGTCTCGGCTCGGTTTTCCCTTTCGGGCGCTGTCGTTTTCTGTTAGAATTTGGTAAAGAAAAAAATAAATATATTATTTACCAGCTTAAGGTCGGGCCGTATGGTGAAATACTGTGACCTCGGCCTTGAATACTGACCTCGGCCCAGATGGCCTCGCTCAGTACTTTCAAGACCTCGGTCACGGTATTTCACGATACGGACCTCCCAGCTAGAAAATAAAATATTATCCAAACTCAGAATTAACTTTAAGAATGTTACCCAACATTCCTTCTCTTCATCTCAGTTGTGAGATGCTCTCTGGATGTTTCAATTAGGCCCCTGTCACACTTATTCGGAATTAGCAGGAATCAAGCAGAACCAGCCAGAATGAAAAATTTTTCTAAATTCGTGCCACATTCGGGCAGGAATTTCAAACTGACCAACATTCTTACAGCTTTGTAAGAATGCCGTTTGAATACTTAGAATGCGCTTTGAACCCGCCTCGAATGATTCTTGCACATTCTGGGTGTATTAGCTTTCGAATGCAGTTCAAATGTAGTTGGAACACAGTAGGAATACCTAGAATGCTGTTAGAATGCAGTAAGAATATTAAGAATGCACTTCGAATGCCGTACGAGTGCGGTTCGATTGCTGCCCGAATACCGCCCGAAGTCTGGTCGGAAGGTGCCTCGAATGCTGTACGAATTCACCTCAAATGCAGTCAGAACGCTCCCGGAATAGCCACCGAATATGTTTCGAACGTCTAAGAATTCAAAGAGAATGCAGCTCGAATACTTAGAATGTACTTCGAATATCCTGGAATATGCAAAGAATTTTCATTCCGACGGCATTCCGGCTCATTCGAGGCACATTCGGGACATTCTGGCAAGATTTGAAGTGGCTTGCCATTTCGATTTTTCCCTCGAACGCGATCAGAATGTTTCGAATGCTGTTAGAATATTTAGAATGCAGTCAGAATGCAGTTAGAATACACTTTGAATGCCGTTCGATATTTCTCCTCTTCGAATGCACCTCGAATGTTTTGAGCATGAGCAAAACATTCGGGCCGGCCACAAGAATGGGCCCGAATATTTGGAATGCACTCAGAATTTTTAGAATGCACTTCGAATATCCCGGAATATACGAAGAATTTTCATTCCGATGGCATTCTGGCTCATTCCGCCTCTAGCGTGACTACCCTATTAGCTGCATATTTTATTTGTTTATTTGAAGCTTATCCAGCACCTAAATTTGAGGAAAAACAATTTCTACCATTGTTTGAGTGAAATGTATTAGTTCATATGTGACAAGTCATGGAATCCATGGACACATGTCGGCCGAAATGAATCCGAGAAAATCGCAAAAGAAGCATTAAATTTCGAAAAAAAATGCTTCTTTTGCAATTTTCTCGGATTCGTTTCGGTCAACATGTGTCCATGGATTCCATGACTCGTCACATATGTTTAAAATCTTTATTTTTCTGTAAAACTGTTTTGTGACAATGTTGATTGTTAAACGCACTACACAAATAAACTGACTTGATTTGAGTGCAGATGCAATTTGCAAAAAGTAAAATTACTAAAAATAGAATTTTGTGCTTGAATATATTTCAAAATGTCCTGTTACTGCACTTTACTTGGTTGTTGCTAATATCATACTTTGCTAGCAAACTTTGGCAGTTTGTATTAATTTACACAAAAAACGAGCACACTGAAGGTTAGCTTGGCTGCTCTTTTTAACGACATTATTTAATAACAGCTAGCCTAACATTAGCTAGCTTTGTAGCAATCACATTCGCTAAGCTAAGTTGTAAGCTCAGGCAGCTTAGCTAATGCTGCTAAACTATGAGGGCTATCATAGTTATGTAAATAATCAGGTAGCTGTTGTGTCTTTTATAGAGAAGGTGTAAAGGTGAACGGTCGGGAAAACGAGACAAAATTATCGGGAATATCAATGTTTACCTCAGATGTGTTGTTAAATCGGTAGTAAAAGATTCCGAATGAATGAAAATCACATGATGAGTACACTTAGCATTGACCACTAGTGAACAAATTACTTTGAATTGAATTGAATTGAATACAGCAGAAGACATGATACACCTCCTGTTCAAGTCATGAGAACACTGTTGCTAGGTAACTGGGGGAAAAAAAACCTCATGCTAACTAGCTTGCTAGTTAGCTTAGCTAATGTGACCTCAGAAAGCTAATGTTGCTGAAATATTAAAATCAAGTTTGAAGATTATAAAGGTTTTAAAACATAATAAATAAATAAATAAATAAATAAACACTGAAGTAAAAAAAAAAAAAAGACATTAAATAAATTAAATGAAATATATGGTACCAATCACAAATAAAATGAAAATAAAAGCTAGTGGCGACATCATGTGTTCAAGCTTGTGATTGGTTAATTAACTTTAATTTTATTATTATTTTTAATTTAAAGGTTGTAATCTGGGGCGGCACGGTGGTGTAGTGGTTAGCGCTGTCGCCTCACAGCAAGAAGGTCTGGGTTCGAGCCCCGTGGCCGGCGAGGGCCTTTCTGTGTGGAGTTTGCATGTTCTCCCCGTGTCCGCGTGGGCTTCCTCCGGGTGCTCAGGTTTCCCCCACAGTCCAAAGACATGCAGGTTAGGTTAACTGGTGACTCTAAATTGACCGTAGGTGTGAATGTGAATGGTTGTCTGTGTCTATGTGTCAGCCCTGTGATGACCTGGCGACTTGTCCAGGGTGTACCCCGCCTTTCGCCCGTAGTCAGTGGGATGGGCTCCAGCTCGCCTGCGACCCTGTAGAACAGGATAAAGCGGCTAGAGATAACGAGATGAGAGATGAGGTTGTAATCTGTTGTACCTTGCGGGGTTTTTTTTGTTGTTTTGTTTTATTTTTAACCCAAACAGCAGCATACTCTAATGGAGGTTCTGTGTTGCTTTCTTGCTACAAATAATTCAGGAAGTGACATCAGACGTCTGGCATGCGGCGGTCAGTCGGATAAGGGCGTTTTGGATAGCGTGCTGTTATGTCGTTCAGTACACTGAGACTATCATGGAATCTGTCTCACCCAGTAATGAGGTGTAATTGACTCGGGGCCAGCCTCGTTAGCCAGGCGTATATTATAGCTGTATCAGTATACATGCTGTAAACACAGCTGTTAGCCTCGGCAAACTCCACCTCAAACACAAAACGCTCTCGTCTATACACGCAAATCTGATCATCAGTTCCAATCCTCGGAATTCTTGGTGGAAGGTTAGCATGTAGCATTTGATATATCATACGATCAGACTCATACTGTATTAAAAGGTTCTGACTGCAAAGGTGAATTCTGGGTAAAATGTTCTATTTTTATTGCTGTTTCGAGATGTTTCGCTGCTGCACACACACACACACACTGTGTATCCTTTGCCGAGATAAAAAGCGTCCCGCATTTTACGATTCTAGAAATCACCGAAGCGAGTGAGCAACAATATCACGTGACCACCATGGGGCCCAAACCAAAACAAGTCAGCGTGGGCAAACATGGCGGACTCGGCTCTCCCGCCAGCAGAAAAGAAAAGGAAAGGAAAGGAAAGTCTGTCTAGTGAGTGCAATTGAAAGATAGAGCAAGGTTAGATGACATGTCCTTTTTCTGGACTAAATCAATCTAGCTAGCGCTTAGCTATCTTAGCCTTAGAATGCATAGACTCGACTCCATGGTAGCGAGTAGAGTTATACACCAAATGTTTTGATGTTATGGAGAAAGAAATGATTTTAATTCCAGCTTGTAATGCGACAAAACAGGACAAACACCAAGGAGGATGAATACTTTTGCAAGACACGGGAAAGAGAAAAATCACACGTTGGCTTGAAGATATAAAGTTTATCTTCTTGTGTTGAAAAGCCCGCATTTTTCATACGAAATACATCATGGCTCTGAGTGACGTATTTAAATAATATTGGCTGGTGTTGAGTGGTCTATCAGATATATTCTATTCAGCTAGCATGATACTGAACGAGTCGAAGACGACTAGCTGAATGGAATATATCTGATAGACCACGAAAAAAAGCCAGCCAATATTATTGTTATTTATACACACACACTCTTCATATCAGCGTTCTCAAAGGCCAACGCTAGCTTACCCATGACTCGGTGCTGTCAGCACGCCAGTCCAGTTACCTTCCAGCTGGTGTAGCATTCAACAATAGTGTTAATGAAGGCCAACACTAGCGGAGTCAAGCCAGTGCTACTGAGAGCTCCTAGCACAGGCTAACGACTGAGAAATCTTAGTTTCTTTCTCCAGACTCTTCTTCCACACTGCATGCTCACGACAGTATTTTTCACTCAGACTTAAGTATTCATGTCCCTGTGTAATTTACTGAGTTACTTTTAAAATCAACATCGACAGCTACACACAACAGAGCGACCTGGCAGCCAAAATTTCCGTATTTAACGACACAAACCTGGCGGCCATGTTTGCTTACAAATGGTCACAGTCGCTCGCTAGCACGGAAATTTTGTGTCTCCGATGTGTGACGCCATGTTGTCTTGCCAACCATGCAATATTGTAAACCATATTCAACGCTCATTCTCCATTGGGTAGAGTGACGTAATACACATAGGATAAGCGATACGCTAACAATATTGCATGCTATCAAACCAAATGAATGAAACCCGCTAGAAGGGAATAGAACACGTTTTTATTCCATCGAAAAAGTGTCCTGTATGGATAATAATTTCCGATATTTCACTCCGATGAGGTCACTCCCAGTGTCTCATCTCATCTCATTATCTCTAGCCGCTTTATCCTTCTACAGGGTCGCAGGCAAGCTGGAGCCTATCCCAGCTGACTATGGGCGAAAGGCGGGGTACACCCTGGACAAGTCGCCAGGTCATCACAGGGCTGACACATAGACACAGACAACCATTCACACTCACATTCACACCTACAGTCAATTTAGAGTCACCAGTTAACCTAACCTGCATGTCTTTGGACTGTGGGGGAAACCGGAGCACCCGGAGGAAACCCACGCGGACACGGGGAGAACATGCAAACTCCACACAGAAAGGCCCTCGCCGGCCCCAGGGCTCGAACCCAGGACCTTCTTGCTGTGAGGCGACAGCGCTAACCACTACACCACCGTGCCGCCCACTCCCAGTGTTTTCCTGCTAACTAGACGCGCGTTGTCAAAATGACGAACCGGTTCAAAATTAAAATGCTTTTGATCAGTTTGTGTAGATAACCTTCATATCTTCGCATAACCGTGTAACATCCTCTATGCATACTAGGCTGAGAACTTTTTGAAGTACCCTCTTATGAATAGATAAAAAAAAAAAAATTTCATTCCCAATCAGTCTTTCATTAAGGAAAAGTAATGGATATCGTTTATCTGACTGAATGCTATCGAGTGTGAACCTCCACGAGACGTGTTGTAAAACGTCCAAGACAACAATCTGAGATATTAGCGAGTTAGCAACGTGGCACCAGTCAAGCTGCGCTGTGTCTCTATTGAGAGATCTTTTTCTGTTTCTGAACATTTGTTTTGTTCACGCAGAGGCTATGTATAACACTTCTGCTCATATCTGGCGATGTTTTCTTTGCTTGTTGTTTTGAGTTTGTCGCCGGTTGGTTTGACATCGAGGCAGCATGAGTAGTTCCGTCACAATATCTTGACCTCATTTACATCGCCGCCAATCACAAACACGTAAATCTGATGGCTCTTATCTCTTTATCTGATCTCATAACATTTACTGTGATGGAAACAAGGCAGTTCCTGCTCTCACTTATAGTAGGTCCCTCAGCAGCCTCTCTTTTTTATCTCATCCCGTCTCTCATTATCTCTAGCCGCTTTATCCTGTTCTACAGGGTCGCAGGCGAGCTGGAGCCTATCCCAGCTGACTACGGGTGAAAGGCGGGGTACACCCTGGACAAGTCGCCAGGTCATCACAGGACTGACACATAGACACAGACAACCATTCACACTCACATTCACACCTACGCTCAATTTAGAGTCACCAGTTAACCTAACCTGCATGTCTTTGGACTGTGGGGGAAACCGGAGCACCCGGAGGAAACGCACGCGGACACGGGGAGAACATGCAAACTCCGCACAGAAAGGCCCTCGCCGGCCACGGGGCTCGAACCCGGACCTTCTTGCTGTGAGGCGACAGCGCTAACCACTACACCACCGTGCTGCCCCTCTTTTTTATATCCCTTTTAAAAGGTAGCAAGATAATAAAACACAGCTTGTCATGTTACCAAGAAACTGCAAAGCGTAAACTCGTGTCCTGAAGATAAGTCAGAAAACATGTTTTCTTTTCTCATAATAGAATGATATTAATGTCGCAACCATATCGTCGTTTTATCAATCTCCAGTCCAATATCACATTTTGCGATGTTATTTTCTGAGTTCGTTTTCTTAAATTTAACTTTAATATATCTCCATGTGGGCGGCACGGTGGTGTAGTGGTTAGCGCTGTCGCCTCACAGCAAGAAGGTTCTGGGTTCGAGCCCCGTGGCCGGCGAGGGCCTTTCTGTGCGGAGTTTGCATGTTCTCCCCGTGTCCGCGTGGGTTTCCTCCGGGTGCTCCGGTTTCCCCCACAGTCCAAAGACATGCAGGTTAGGTTAACTGGTGACTCTAAATTGACCGTAGGTGTGAATGTGAGTGTGAATGGTTGTCTGTGTCTATGTGTCAGCCCTGTGATGACCTGGCGACTTGTCCAGGGTGTACCCCGCCTTTCGCCCGTAGTCAGCTGGGATAGGCTCCAGCTCGCCTGCGACCCTGTAGAACAGGATAAAGCGGCTACAGATAATGAGATGAAATGTCTCCATGTGCTATAGCATAATTTCTTTTCTGCATGTTTACAATTGTGACTTCACTTGTAACATTTGTATGTTTTTCGTTTTGCAGCGAGATTACTACAAGCGTACCTTGAATTAATTATTCATGCTTGTTGCCATAGTTACACTACCGTTCAAAAGTTTGGGGTCACTTTGAAATGTCCTTATTTTTGAAAGAAAAGCACTGTTCTTTTCAATGAAGATCACTTTAAACTAATCAGAAATCCACTCTATACATTGCTAATGTGGTAAATGACTATTCTAGCTGCAAATGTCTGGTTTTTGGTACAATATCTCCATAGGTGTATAGAGGCCCATTTCCAGCAACTCTCACTCCAGTGTTCTAATGGTACAATGTGTTTGCTCATTGCCTCAGAAGGCTAATGGATGATTAGAAAACCCTTGTACAATCATGTTAGCACAGCTGAAAACAGTTGAGCTCTTTAGAGAAGCTATAAAACTGACCTTCCTTTGAGCAGATCGAGTTTCTGGAGCATCCCATTTGTGGGGTCGATTAAATGCTCAAAATGGCCAGAAAAATGTCTTGACTATATTTTCTATTCATTTTACAACTTATGGCGGTAAATAAAAGTGTGACTTTTCATGGAAAACACAAAATTGTCTGGGTGACCCCAAACTTTTGAACGGGAGTGTACATTGAACTATTTATACGGCACCTATCAGCCAATCAGCAACAAGTATTTGGTGTAGTTTTGCTCAACATTTCTTGCCATTGGTGTCAGTAAAACATTTGTGGAATATTTTTTACATCCTTAACGTCAAAGCTTTTGTTTATATAGTATAATTATGATATAGCAAAAAATTTTTTTAAATTTATTTTAGATTGTTTTCCAAATGTAATGTCATAACGTTGTAGTACGTAAAAATAAACTAATGAAGAAGAATCACAGTACATGGACAGTTCATGATATGAGGTCGAGAGATTCTCTGGAAGATTCCAGTCAAGTTTCATGGCCAAACCTGGTTTTACTTTGTTCAGGAAATGAAAACTGGAACAGCTGTGAGGCAGGAAACGCTGGTGAGAGAGACTTAAAGAATTACACACCTCCATCTAGTGGAAAGATAGAAAAGGTGAAGGAGGTCAGGTCAAGAAAAAGATGTTTTTAATCATCGTCTATTCAAACGAATGAGCCAACCCACGTATACAAGATTATTTTTGGTCAATATGCTCCATGAAAATATGTGTTTAACAACTCCGCTGTTTATCAGCATACTGTATAATATACAAGATAGATAGATAGATAGATAGATAGATAGATAGATAGATAGATAGATAGATACGAGTGTGTTACTGGGAAACACGCCACTTGTATTTGTTATCCGAGCTCCATCTGGGACATGGAGAACCAAAACCGTGACATAAATCTCTATCTGTCGCTCGTGAGGAAAGCGATGAGCGAGTTGTTTTGATAAATTTGGGGACTTTTTGTTTGTGAATATGTCGATATAATAAAAAGAAAATTATACGTTGGCTTGAAGACACGAAGTTTATCTTCTCGTGTTGAAAAACTTGCATTTTTCATACGAAATACATCACGGATCTGAAGGACATATTTAAATATTGACTGGCTTTTTTTTCGTGGTCTATCAGATATATTCCATTCAGCTAGCATGATACTGAACGAGTCGAAGACGAGTAGCTGAATGGAATAGATTTGATAGACCACGGAAAAAAGCCAGACAATATGATCAGCATTCTCAAAGGCCAACGCTAGCTTACCAGTGACTCGGTGCTGTTAGCACGGCGGTCCGGTTACCTTCCAGCCGGTGTAGCGTTAGCGAAGGCCAATACTAGCGCAGTCAAACTGAATATTATTATTATTTTCCCTGTGTAATTTACTGAGTTACTTTTAAAATCAACATCGACAGCTACAGCGCTGAGCGTAAATGAGTACACCCCCTTTGAAAAGTAACATTTTAAACAATATCTCAATGAACACAAACAATTTCCAAAATGTTGACAAGTTTAATATAACATCTGTTTAACTTATAACGTGAAAGTAAGGTTAATAATATAACTTAGATGACACATTTTTGAGTTTTATTTCAAATTAGGGTGGTGCAAAAATGAGTACACCCCACAACAAAAACTACTACATCTAGTACTTTGTATGGCCTCCATGATTTTTAATGACAGCACCAAGTCTTCTAGGCATGGAATGAACAAGTTGGCGACATTTTGCAACATCAATCTTTTTCCATTCTTCAACAACGACCTCTTTTAGTGACTGGATGCTGGATGGAGAGTGATGCTCAACTTGTCTCTTCAGAATTCCCCATAGGTGTTCGATTGGGTTCATGAGTCCACCATCAGGAGAACACTGAACAACAATGGTGTGCATGGCAGGATTGCAAGGAGAAAGCCACTGCTCTCCAAAAAGAACATTGCTGCTCGTCTGCAGTTTGCTAAAAATCATGTGGACAAGCCAGAAGGCTATTGGAAAAATGTTTTGTGGACAGATGAGACCAAAATAGAACTTTTTGGTTTAAATGAGAAGTGTCATGTTTGGAGAAAGGAAAACACTGCATTCCAGCATAACCACATTATCCCATCTGTGAAACATGGTGGTGGTAGTATCACGGTTTGGGCCTGTTTTGCTGCATCTGGGCCAGGACGGCTTGCCATCATTGATGGAACAATGAATTCTGAATTATACCAGCGAATCCTAAAGGAAAATGTCAGGACATCTGTCCATGAACTGAATCTCAAGAGAAGGTGGGTCATGCAGCAAGACAACGACCCTAAACACACAAGTCGTTCTACCAAAGAATGGTTAAAGGAGAATAAAGTTAATGTTTTGGAATGGCCAAGTCAAAGTCCTGACCTTAATCCAATGGAAATGTTGTGGAAGGACCTGAAGCGAGCAGTTCATGTGAGGAAACCCACCAACATCCCAGAGTTGAAGCTGTTCTGTACGGAGGAACGGGCTAAAATTCCTCCAAGCCGGTGTGCAGGACTGATCAACAGTTACCGCAAACGTTTAGTTGCGGTTATTGCTGCACAAGGGGGTCACACCAGATACTGAAAGCAAAGGTTCACATACTTTTGCCACTCACAGATATGCAACATTGGATCATTTTCCTCAATAAATAAATGACCAAGTATAATATTTTTGTCTCATTTGTTTAACTGGGTTCTCTTTATCTACTTTTAGGACTTGTGTGAAAATCTGATGATGTTTTAGGTCATATTTATGCAGAAATATAGAAAATTCTAAAGGGTTCACAAACTTTCAAGCACCACTGTAGTTGGGCAGTGAAAGAAAAAGTGGACAAAATATTGCAGACGTTGTACAGCCGAGTCGTTTAGGAGCCAAAAGAATTGACTCACCTCACTGAGCTCATTTCACCTAAATCGGAATCTCATGATGGACCTGTTTGAAATTTTAATCACAGCCTATCTATCCCTCCATCTATCTTAAATGACTACAGACAAAAGTTTGCACCCCCTTAAGACATAAAAAATCCATTTATGTGAAACGTCCCTGATGTGATAAAAACATTAATAGTCTCGAATGAGAGATTTGCGGTTATAGAAAACACCTTCTGACCAATCACAATCCAGCAGCTCTGAGGTCCAAAAATAAATAAAAAAGGCCACTCGCTGGCCACTTTGTTAGGAACACCCCTACATCCACCTGCTGTTTGATGCAGCTCTCTAATCAGCCGATCCGTCGCCAGCAGCACAACGCATAATGAAATCCTGCAGATACAAATCAAGAGCTTTGGTTTACGTTCACAATGTTCAAACATCAGAACGGGAAAAATTGTGATCTCATAGTGAAGTGTGACTTTCTTTCTTTCTCTCACTGTGGTATGGGTGTTGGTTCGAGCCAGATGAGTGTGAGGTTTGAGTATTTCAGAAACTGCTGATCTCCTCCTGGGGTTTTCACACACAACAGTCTCTAGAGTTTACACAGAATGGTGCGGAAAACAAAAATCAAGTGAGTGTGCGACAGTTCTGTGGGTGGAAACAAACACCTTGTTGATAAGAGGTCAGAGGAAAATGGACAGATTGGTTCGAATTTTTTTTTTTGTCAGGAAGGATATTAGTAACTCATATAATCACTCTTTACAACCGTAGTGAGCAGAAAAGCATCTCAGCATGCAACAGAAAAATAGAACAACACATTGGGTTCCACTCCTGCAGCCAAAAACAGGGATCTTAGAACCAACAACAAGTTCCTATTAACGTGGCTGGAACGTGGCTTTCCCAACACTTAGGACACTCACACACACTCAAATCACAGACAATCAGCCAGGACTGGAGCAGCTTTTCATTTTTATTTCTCAAAAATGAAATACAGTGGACTTATTTTTTCGCGGTCTGGTTTCCATCAAATCGTGCGCTCTGATTGGCTCACGAGCAGTCTGTAATCCTACGATCCGGACCCCGGTTATGGACCTTTGTCGACTCGCTCATTCACAACAACAAAAACATAGTGGCAATTTTTTGTCAACATTTTTGTCGCCAAGATCAGGGAAGTGATCTAGATCAAGTTTTCTTTTCAGAAAATTCCTAGCTGATGTACGGTAGCTTGTCAACCAAGTTTTTGACGAGCTTGTAGCAGGTTTGTTCTAAATATGGTTTTCCCTTTCGGGTGCTCTCATTTTCTGTTAGAATTTGGTAAAGAAAAAAAAAAACAAAAACAACGTGTTATTTACCAGCTGGGAGGTCCGTATGGTGAAATACCGTGACCGAGGTCTTGAAAGTACTGAGCGAGGCCCTCTGGGCCGAGGTCAGTATTCGAGGCCAAGGTCACGGTATTTCACCATACGGACCAAACTTAAGCTGGTAAATAATATATTTATTTTTTTCTTTACCAAATTCTAACAGAAAACGAGAGCGCCCGAAAGGGAAAACCGAGCCGAGCCGCCATTTTGAATCCTCATTCACGGCTGTAATGCAAATGGCTTCCTCCTCGGTATACAAGTGCACTTCCATGGCAGGGAAAAAAACTACATTTTGCTGCCTATGTAGTCCCCTATTTATACAAATAGGAGTCATTCAGGATTCAGCCATGTTTTTGCTCGGCGTTAGCAACAGTTAGAGGTTTTTAGCTTTCTCCTGAAATGTTTTCTTTTATTTCTTCTTCCTCAGGGGAGTAAAACTCGCTTTCGCTGTGAACACTGTCGTTATCGCTATCCATGCTGTAAAATTAATGCTGTTCTCCTGAGAAATGCGAAAAACGTTGACAAAAAATTGCTACTATGTTTGTTGTTGTGAACGAGTCACCAGAGGTCTGTAACTGGGGTCCGTACCATAGGATACGGACCCGCTCGCCAGCCAATCAGTGCGCAGGATTTGGACTGCAAACAAACAAAAAAAAAAATTTACCAGCTTAAGGTCGATCCGTATCGTGAAATACCATGACCTTGAAAATACTGACCTCGGCCCAGAGGCCTTGGTCAGTATTTTCAAGACCTCGGTTACGGTATTTCACGATACGGATCGTCCTTAAGCTGGAAACCACACATTTTTACAGGAGTGTCAAGTACTAGCGTTTTAAATAGAAAGCATATCTGCCATAAATTAACATTTAATTCATCCGACAACGTGTTTGCTCAGTGCTGTCCCGTTTGTTTGCTTTTCACGTTTGAGTGCTCCTGATGGTCCTCGTTCTTCTCCATGTACGACTGAACGGATCTCCACAAAGCTCGGATGTTCCCCTCTCCGAACCCGGTGGCTCCACGGCGCTCGATCAGCTCCAGGAACAACGTGTCCTCGGAGAAGATGGGCTTGCTGAACACCTGCAGCAGGTACCTGTTGGAAAATTAATTCTGGATTCAACAGCAAACCGAAACCCAGAAAATTAGGCCCCGCCCATATTGTCATACTTATATTATAGATACGGCCGATCGAGGAGTTCCAAATGTGTATCATTCACACACAGCTCTCTGACTGATGCAGGCAAAGCAGTGATGAAGTGTTTAAGAATAAGATACAATTTCATTTATAAGGACTTACTGTATATATCCAGTATATTTTTAAGAAAGGCGCCAATTTCTACAAGCAAAGTCGTAACATTAGGAAGAGAAGTTTAAAATGGCAGAAAACAAGGTTTTATGGAATTATTAACACACACACACACACACACACACACACACCGAATTTATTGGGTAAACAAACAAACTTATAATAAAGCTCACTTTTAGCAAGAGCATTTAAATGACTTTAATTCTTACTCGACATTATGTCTTTACGGCAGAGCAATAGGGCCAGGGTTTTATATTTTATTTGGAAACTTCTGAGAAAAAAAAAACTCAGAATTTTTGAGATTAAAGTCAAAATTTTCAAGGAAAAGTCAAAAGTTTCGAGAAAAAAGTCGAAATTTGAGAGAAAAAAAAGTCAGAACTTTCAAGAAAAAAGTCAAAATTTGAGAAAAAAGTCAAAATTTTCGAGAAAAAAAAAAAAAGTCAGAAATCTGTAGAAGGCGGGCTTCCATACGGAAGTGACACTCACTCGCGGCCGGTAGACATGAATGGCTGAGACCAGAGCCATGGAATTCATGGAGTTGTGACAACTGGGGTACAGGAAGTTGGTTGGTGATGTGATTCACGTAGATTCAAATACTTCTAGGCAGCGGCTTTCTGTTTGCTAGAGACTAACACAGAACCACTACATAACAAGCAAAGATTAAGTAGAAACGAATCACAATATTGTGATTCTGTGCCAAGACTGCAAGGATCTCTTTGTTATTAAACCCAATCACGAAATAACATTTGATTAAGTCGTCCATTTCAGCAGCACTAAACACAGTAGTAGCAGACTAAGTCTCCGTCAGCTCTGAATGACCTGGTACCTGGTAGCCTAAATTTGTGACTTTTTTCTCGAAAATTTTGAGTTTATTTTCTCAAAACTTTTGATGAAAATTGACTTTTTTCTCAAAAATTGACGTTTTTCCGCAAAAATTGACTCTCAAAAATTGACTTTTTTCTTGAAATTTTTGACTTTTTTTCTCAAAAGTTTTGAGATTGTTTCTCGAAATTTTTTACTTTTTTCTCAATTTCTGACTTTAATCTAAAAAATTGAGTTTTTTTCTCAGAAATAAAAAAAAATATATGTATTTCTTAGTGGAACTATCGCTCTTCCATATGTCTTCTTGTTACTATTTCGCTCAATTTTTATTTTTTAAAAACGCGTCATTCTAATATAAAAAAAAAAAAGCCACACAAATGAAACAAAACCCCCACAATTTCCTGATTACAGGAAATCCTAAATGTCTTTCTATTCACTTTGCTTGTACACTACATAAAGTATGATGTGTATTTCACTAGGGTTAAAGTATTGGCACCCTCATGTATATTTAACAGTTATTCCAGGAAATCGAGTCGTACGTGAGCCGAGAGCCGACGAGGCGCGTAGCACCGAGATTGAGTGGAATAACCTTTATTCTATCCACATTCACTGGATTTTGAGAAACGGAGCTTTATTTTTTGCAAACTTGATAACCTGATGCGGGCGGCACGGTGGTGTAGTGGTTAGCGCTGTCGCCTCACAGCAAGAAGGTCCTGGGTTCGAGCCCTGGGGCCGGCAAGGGTCTTTCTGTGAGGAGTTTGCATGTTCTCCCCGTGTCCGCGTGGGTTTCCTCTGGGTGCTCCGGTTTCCCCCACAGTCCAAAAACATGCAGGTTAGGTTAACTGGTGACTCTAAATTGAGCGTAGGTGTGAATGTGAGTGTGAATGGTTGTCTGTGTCTATGTGTCAGCCCTGTGATGACCTGGCGACTTGTCCAGGGTGTACCCCGCCTTTCGCCCGTAGTCAGCTGGGATAGGCTCCAGCTCGCCTGCGACCCTGTAGAAGGATAAAGCGGCTAGAGATAATGAGATGAGATGAGATGAGATAACCTGATGCAAAACATCTGACAAAATCATTTCCGCTTAGAATGTAAACAAACCGGCGAAATGAAAATGACAGGAGCAATTTGTAAAAAATGTGATAATAATAATAATTCTTGAAAAAAAAAAATGTTATTACCATCAAATACTTTCATTCCATATTTTGTTTCCCTTTTTTGGGGGGGGGGGGGGGGTTGTTTTAGAGTAGAATTTTTATTTCGTCCTAGGTTGGTTCAGCAACACCATTTATTTTTCTAGTCACGATATATGAGCTGATATCCTAGTAGTAGAGCAGCCAATCAGAGCGTGTGATTGCTCATATCCAGTGAATGTGGATAGAATAATATATGATGGACTCTCACACACACCCGGCTACACGGATAGTCCTGGGTTCCGAATACCAGTTTCTAACGCTTGTTAAAGCTGTACCGCCTTTCAGATTTTTCAAGTGTAGGTCATAAAAATAATTTTCCCAACACACTATTTTTGTTTAGTGGACCCAAACCTACTCAATTTGAAATCACAGACTTCCAATTTTATTATTATTTTTTTTTAAAATAAAACAATTAATGAATTTATCTCCATGTGGCATGACCTGGCGACTTGTCCAGGGTGTACCCCGCCTTTCGCCCGTAGTCAGCTGGGATAGGCTCCAGCTTGCCTGCGACCCTGTAGAGGGATAAAGCGGCTAGAGATAATGAGATGAGATCTCCATGTGGCCCTAAATTCTCTGCTATTTTTTCCTGCTTCACCATGACCCAATACAAGATACTACATCACGCATCACGTGGTGGGCTTTCCCCGTTCACGCAAGGCATTGTGGGATACAGATTTGAAACAGGAGAGAAAAATGGAGGACGCGAGTGTGTGAAAAGTGAAACGTGAAAGAGCGACTACAGTAACGGAAAGAAAGCGAGAAGAAGAAAAGACGTTATGTTATATACGAAGGGAAGGAAAGGAAACGCAGGACCAAACTAATAAATATGGGCGCTCAGCGAGCACCTCGGTGTGATCAGCTGTTCGTTTAGCGACAGAATGACGGAACTGTCAGTGCACACTCAAAGGTAAACCTGTAGATGGCAGTAATGCAACACTGTGGATGCCAGCTGCCGTAAAACCCAAAAGAAAAAGAAAGAAGGTGGTAAACCTGCGCATGCGCACACACACGGACTTCCTCTGTCTGCTCGACTGCGTGATTTCATGCACATTATTTGCTTTAATCCCTTCAAATTAAATAACTTCGCAGCCACAGAATGGCCTGGGTTTTTTAAGATGTTACAAAAATAAACATATCATAATGACCACATTTCACTGAGAACTAAATTTCACCGATTTTATGAAATCGAAAGGTTGTCTCGCTTTAAAGCTAATTAAATAACGCACTAATCAGTGGTTTGATTTAAAATGCTAGTCATTCCGCTTCGTTCTCAGATTAGATTTGAGCTAACTCTACACACTTCTACTTCCTCCTCAACTTTATTTTTTCTTCATAATGTCTTTAAACATATGTACTGAGAGGTCGTACTGTATATGACAGGATAAGACGAAACCGTGGTTATACTGTACGATTTTCAAAACGGGAACCAACCGCAGGTAGGAACGAAAACGAGTGGGGAACTGAGGAAACGTCAGAGCAGAACACTGATTCGAAGAATCACTCGTTTGTTGCTTTTTACAGCATCATGTCTAAATATGCACAGAATTAAAGGGATAGTTCGGGATTTTTGACATGAATCCGTATGGCATCCCCATCAATAGTGTCGTGCAAACACACTGACTTACCCCTGACAGCATCCTGCGAGTCCAGTTCTTGTCCAGTTTTGGTCCAGACGAAAGTAGTCCGGCAAGTTTGTTGGGGTCACGAAAGTAAAACGTTTTTCGTCTCAAAACAGTATGTGTTCAAAAGAGTGATATATTTGCATCACAAAACCGTTGCCAAATAAAAAGTCAGACCTCGAAATCGCTTGGCACTATTTTCTCTCCCTTCTGATCACTGCGCGCTGCCGCCAGGTGACAGCCACGGCTGTTTCATTCATTGTTTTAGTGATGGGAATTTCGGCTCTTTTGGCTCTTCTTACTATAAGGAGCCGGCTCTTTCGGCTCCCAAACGGCTCCTGAGATTTTATTTTTGATTTAATTGCTGCAATTAACTAGTTAATTCATTACATTATTATTTATATTTTATGGGCGGCACGGTGGTGTAGTGGTTAGCGCTGTCGCCTCACAGCAAGAAGGTCCAGGTTTGAGCCCCGTGGCCGGCGAGGGCCTTTCTGTGCGGAGTTTGCATGTTCTCCCCGTGTCCGCGTGGGTTTCCTCTGGGTGCTCCGGTTTCCCCCACAGTCCAAAGACATGCAGGTTAGGTTAACTGGTGACTAAATTGAGCGTAGGTGTGAATGTGAGTGTGAATGGTTGTCTGTGTCTATGTGTCAGCCCTGTGATGACCTGGCGACTTGTCCAGGGTGTACCCCGCCTTTCGCCCGTAGTCAGCTGGGATAGGCTCCAGCTCGCCTGCGACCCTGTAGAACAGGATAAAGCGGCTAGAGATAATGAGATGAGATGAGATTTATATTTTATCAATAGGATGTTTTCCATTTTATTTTTTAGTTTTTGTAGCCATTGTAAAGCTTTGTAAAGTATAGCAGTGTAACAATGTTCTAGCTATAGAAATAAAACTTACTTACCAATTAATAAATTATTTTCTCACAAACATAATGCAAAACTGTGTTATATTACCAATATAAAATACACAGAAGACATCAACTGTTTATCCCTTATGGCTTTATTTCACACTCGACCTTGAACAAAATGCCACAAAATAAATTATGAAGTATAAATCAGGCCTAAGAAGCTATGAAGCAAAGTTAGAAATTATTTTAACAAACACAGAACAATGTGCAACAAAATATGTGGCACCTTGAGCGCATGTAAAAAGAGAAAAAAGTGCCGCACTCTGCTCCACCAGTAATGAGAAGCCGCTGGAACAGCAAATATGCTCCTGTTATAATGACTGCTGTCTCGTTGTATACCGCAGATTAATCTGGCCATGCCAAGGCGGTTGCCGACCGAACCTGTCAATTTATGAGCGACAATTTATATCATGAGCTTTAGGAATTCACGGCAACAAAACAATGATCATGGTTGTCAAATAGACAATCATCCTTCAGCTGAGCTGATCTCTCTCTCTCTCTCTCTCTCTCTCTCTCTGAGCACCTAAGGACAAAAAACTGATTTGGTTCCCCAACTCGGCTCCCACCGAAGAGCCGGCTCCCGTCGTTCACTTCAAAGAGCCGGCTCTTTGAACCGGATCGTTCGCGACCGACACATCACTACATTGTTTACTGCTAGCAAAGTTAGCGACATGTCTGACTACGACGGTGAAATGCAGGGATGTGATTTGGGGCTGGTGAAATTATCTGAAAATTTTAGGCGGGGGTCTGGGGGCCGCAGGCCCCCAGCTGGTCCAGGGCAGCACCCTGGTGGGGGGACAAGGGGGGAAGCCCCCCGAAGCTCCTGGGTTTTGGGGTTTTCTGACTTAAAAATTGTACTAAAATGGCAAGCAAACACAAGAAAAAACTTGTCATGATTAACAAATTCAAGCCAATTTAATGGTCAACACGCAACTCTGACGCACACACACTCTCTCGCACTCTCTCTCGCGCGCGCTCTCTCTCTCTCGCTCTCTCTCGCGCGCTCGCTCTCTCTCTCTCGCGCGCGCGCTCGCTCTCTCGCTCTCGCGCTCTCTCTCTCTCGCGCGCGCGCTCTCTCTCTCTCGCGCGCGCGCGCTCTCTCGCGCGCGCTCTCTCGCGCGCGCTCTCTCTCTCTCGCGCGCTCTCTCTCTCTCGCGCGCTCTCTCTCTCTCGCGCGCTCTCTCTCTCTCGCGCGCTCTCTCTCTCTCGCGCGCTCTCTCTCTCTCGCGCGCTCTCTCTCTCTCGCGCGCTCTCTCTCTCTCGCGCGCTCTCTCTCTCTCGCGCGCTCTCTCTCTCTCGCGCGCGCGCTCTCTCTCTCTCGCGCGCGCGCTCTCTCTCTCTCGCGCGCGCGCTCTCTCTCTCTCGCGCGCTCTCTCTCGCGCGCTCTCTCTCGCTCGCGCGCGCGCTCTCTCTCTCGCGCGCGCTCTCGCTCGCGCGCGCGCTCTCTCTCTCGCGCGCGCTCTCTCTCTCTCCGCGCGCTCTCTCTCTCGCGCGCGCTCTCTCTCTCTCCGCGCGCTCTCTCTCTCGCGCGCGCTCTCTCTCGCTCTCTCTCTCCGCGCGCTCTCTCTCTCGCGCGCGCTCTCTCTCGCTCGCTCTCTCTCTCCGCGCGCTCTCTCTCTCGCGCGCGCTCTCTCTCGCTCGCTCTCTCTCTCTCGCTCTCACTCACGCGCGCGCGCGCACCTTACGCTCGATCACGGAGGCTGCCATCTTTCAACTCTGTTTGAAGCGAGCTTACGTACAGCTATCCAACAAGCGCGTTCATTGGTTGTTACAGAGCGATGGGCCAATCACGTACCTCGTTTCATCTCAATGATGTAATTGCGTAAATGACGTAATTACGTCAATGAGATGAAACGAGGTACGTGATTGGCCCATCACTCTGTAACAACCAATGAATGCGCTCGCTTCAAACAAAGAGTTGAAAGATGGCAGCCTCCGTGATCGAGGCGTAAAGATGCAAATCCGAGGCTGCCATCTTTCAAACAAAGTCGGAACGAATAGGATACGAATGTGGATTTGAGGGAAAAATCGGAAACATTTTTTTTTCAAGTTTTGAGGTGAAAAAAGCGGAATTCCGCGAATTCGTGGAAAAATCACATCCCTGGAAATGTGTGCGGAGATTCAGCCACATCTTTGTTGCTACAGCCTGGATAGTCGCAAGTGCGCACCATTTTCACAAATATATTATTGTATAGGTTATAGAAGGTGATAAATTTGTCGCTGTTCTTGCTCTCAAATTAGCTCGTTAGTGCCGCTGATCTGAACTCCTAATCGCTGCCAAACAATGGGAAAGGTGTTGATTCCTGCGCAGATGTCAACATGACAGCGCGCAGTGATACCGAGGGAGAGAAAATAGTGCCAAGCGATTTCGAGGTCTGACTTTTTATTTGGCAACGGTTTTGTGATGCAAATATATCACTCTTTTGAACACATACTGTTTTGAGACGAAAAACGTTTTACTTTCGTGACCCCAACAAACTTGCCGGACTACTTTCGTCTGGACCAAAACTGGACAAGAACTGGACTCACAGGATGCTGTCAGGGGTAAGTCAGTGTGTTTGCACGACACTATTGATGGGGATGCCATACAGATTCATGTCAAAAATCCCGAACTATCCCTTTAAGGAAATGCTGCTTCGTCGATGTGAGATCATGCTCCATGTTGTACATGTACGTAGAAAACGTGAATTTTTCTTCACTTGCTAGCGTGAACTGTGAATATTTGCACATTTGTATAGTACGTGTAGTTTATAGAGTACGGTACAACACGCCACATGGGACGCGTCCTCATCCATACCTCTTAGACGCGCTCAGATCCTCATCATTCCCCCGAAGATCTGTGTCTAACAGGATGCCGTGTTGCATCAGTGCTTTCGGATCGTGCCCCGCCTCCTCGATCTCCTGCCGCTTCCCCACCTGATGGAGACAGAACCATGGTGCATTAGTGTGCTCAGTAATCCCACTTTAACTGCATCTCTATCTAACGGACTGGAGATCTAGGAGAACCTCGGTGTAGTAGGCTGCCGGAGGAGAGACGAACCGAACGCCGGCGTCGGCCATGGTGCGTGCTGTGGACACGATGTCCCGCGTGGACAGGCCGATGTGCTGGATGCCCGGACCGCCGTGATGCTCCAGAAACGTGTCCACCTGATTCCTGCCTGAATCACACAAACACAACAAAGATAAAAGTACAAAGCTGAAATAAAAATAAAACCACGTGATATAAACCGTGACGCCGTACCCTGCTCAGGCAGAGGTTCAGCAATGACGAACTTGCAATCTGGTTCCTTTCTGTCTTTGAAAGGGAGCTTGATTCCCGTCTCGCTGCATTTCCAGTACTCCATGGCGGTCAGACGCAGACCGATCCCGTCCTGATCCAACACGTAGCCTTCCTCTGCATCCTCGTTCCTGCGCAAACAAATGCAAACAGTACAGCGGACGTGACACATCTTGTATGAGCAATAAACTAATACACTTGGGCCATCCTTAAAAAAAAAAAAAATCCATTTCCTGTCCACCGGGTGAGCAAAAAAATTCAGTCGGGAGGGAGGGATTTTTTTTTTTTTTACTATATGGATGGATAAGAAATCGCAATGCTGTGTTTGCTTTTTCTTTCAGTACTTTTTTATTACAAAAGCAGACACATTTAATAAAATATGACGGTTTAATCAACTGAAACTTGTACAAAAACTTTAAGTTAGCATTTTAAATGCTGACTGCAACATTTGCAAAACTTTTACAAAGGTACTTAAAATGTCCGACACACGGGCTTTTTGTAGTTCTAAATCGAGTGTTAGGCCGAGTTCGGATGAAATTACACTATTAAAATGATCACTGAATGATTTGTTTTTCGCTAGAATACCATTTTGCGATTTCACACTTAAGCAAATGTTTGAAAACTCCGGATCTGCTTCCTTCATGGTGGCTGCCATTTTTTTGTGCCGCACGGCGCATGCGCAGAGCTGATTCAGTTCAGGGTGCGCGCGCACTCGGCGGAGGCAGTAGTGTGTCGGAGGGAACAGAAGCAGAGATGACGCTTATTTTGTCTCCGGTAAACCAGTCTTCTCTCGTTCAATTACGTGCTGGCATCAAAAGACACCGTTGGTTGTAAATGAAGCCAAACTGAGTGGTTGGAGTGTATTTTCATACACAAATGGAGAAATGTTGGCTGAGTGTGTAATTGTGTCGCCCCACTGCAGACCGCTGTCGTTGTTAATTCATAGCATGCTCAGCTGCGTGAATGTGTCATGCACCGAAAATAAGAGATTTACAAGCCAGGAACGCCTCATGATGCAATACGCAAGAAAAGAAAGAAGATTTACTGCCATTTTACTTTGTATCTGAGTAAAGTGAATAAATAAATGGTCTGTGGAAAATACATTTAATCCTGGGAACTGCGTGCACAGGAGTTTATTTTGTGTTTACTCCCCCCGGCTGGCTACTTATTTGTCATGGCTGGCTAGTATGAGCCTTAGTGGAAAGCCCTGGGAATGCGCAAATGTTAAGTTCGATTTTAGATTTACGAACCTGAAAAAAATATCGAAAAACCGGCGTTAAAAAAAAATTTCAACCGCACAAACGGCACTCACCCGGCCGGTGGACCGGAAACAGAACATTTTTTAATAATGGCCTTAAATCAGCTTTATTATTGACGCGTCAACTGAATCCCAGATGCAAACTTTTTACCACATCACTGATGTTCCTCCGGTACATGAAAACATTCGATATTAGATTCTTTATTTGTATTCTGCAGACCTAACGTTGTGAAAACGTTGCCAGGAAAATGTCTCATCAGCTTCTACACCGTATACTAGAAATTTACCATGCATAGTGTCATGCTCGGGCGGCACGGTGGTGTAGTGGTTAGCGCTGTCGCCTCACAGCAAGAAGGTCCGGGTTCGAGCCCCGTGGCCGGCGAGGGCCTTTCTGTGTGGAGTTTGCATGTTCTCCCCGTGTCCGCGTGGGTTTCCTCCGGGTGATCCGGTTTCCCCCACAGTCCAAAGACATGCAGGTTAGGTTAACTGGTGACTCTAAATTGAGCGTAGGTGTGAATGTGAGTGTGAATGGTTGTCTGTGTCTATGTGTCAGCCCTGTGATGACCTGGCGACTTGTCCAGGGTGTACCCCGCCTTTCGCCCGTAGTCAGCTGGGATAGGCTCCAGCTTGCCTGCGACCCTGTAGAAGGATAAAGCGGCTAGAGATCATGAGATGAGATGAGTGTCATGCTCTTATAGGAAAGTAATCAACAATGATGCGTGTGTGATGCGTTACAGCTGATTATTTTCCTTAAGCATTTGAGTCCTTCCTCTAAATGTGAAGGAGGAAAGCTCGGCGCCCCCTGTTGGTCATTATGTGCCCATAACCCCCCCCTTGTCGGACCATACATTTTTTTCAATAGCCGTATAAGAATATTAGAAAAGCGCCCACTGTAATTTTTCTAACATTTTTTTCAAACCAGATTGTCACCTCAGCCTCATTAGGGTTTCTATAACCTTGTATGGACTTCCTGTGGTTTGGACGCGAAAACCCAGTTCTGTGCAAGCGCAACACGATCGCACTAGAAAGCAACACGATCGCACTAGAAAGCAACACGATCGCACTAGAAAGCAACACGATCGCACTAGAAAGCATGGTCAAGCTGCCAGTAGCTGTAGTCTTTTTAGTTGTGAATTACGAGTATTTCCTCGTGTTAATAATTCGCCATGCCAAAACAAGCGAAACTTACCTCCTTCTTTCGACGTGAAAAGGAAAGCAATTTATTATATATATTTTTTCCATCAAAGTTGCATTTTGTGGCTTTGAAGCTAAGTTTTAGTGCCGTTTCTAGAACACAACATCAAGAAAACGTGGAAGAAACAGCAATAATGGAAGAGCCGGTTTCTAAGCTGCCTAAAATTAGCAATGGTAATTATTTTTTGTTACATTTTTTCATAGTTCGATTCTGGTACTAAACCAGTTTTTTGATCTGCATCGGCTGACTAGGGCAAGATGTCGAGCCGCGATCCATACACCGCCGGATAAAGCTGATTTGGCCGAATCACTGTCCGACATCTAACAGCTCGTGACATGAGATGAAAGAATGATGCAAAGGCCGCGTTATTTTCTCAAAATGTATTATTTTTTCCATTTACAAACCTGCGGGTCTGTACTCAGGATGCCAGTCAGTGTGTGACCCCCCCCCTTGAAAAATCCTAGCTACGCCTCTGTTAAGGGTTCTAATCGGAACCATTTCTAATAGAGCAGTGGTACTATAGGGTTCTATGCACTGTAAAAGGATTGTTTGGGTGATCTGGGGTGCAGCAGGACAGGTATGGGGTTCTGGGTTCGATCCAGAGTTCTTGTTGTGTGGGTTTCCTCCTGGTTCTCAGGTTTCCTCCCAAAAACATGACATACTACGCTTACAGAAAGTTCTTTGAGGGTTCTTTTGATAGTTAAGTGGTGTTAGGGTCTGAAAGAGGTTCCACAAGGAGCTCTGCGTAATGAGGAAATTATGTTGGGTATTATAAGGTTCTATACCGAGGAACAATTGAGGTTTTTCACCCACGTGACCAAGTCATGTGATGCTGCCATTTTGGACGTCACGGCTCGAATCAGTTTGAATGCGAGGAAGGCGACAAACGAAAAACATAAAAGAAAAAGGAGAGAGATGCAGAAAACACCTTCACTATCCAGCGACGTAGGGCATTTACAGGGCGAGCAGAGGGAGAGGTATTTGCAAAAATTGAGGTTAGCAGGCTTAGAGAACGACGTTTACCTGCTTCCACCGGGATTGCTCACTGACGTACGGAAGTACACGAAGCCCTCGTCTTTACCTGACTTCGGCCCACATGATCTGTATACCTATGTCGTTAAAAACCCATCGCCATACACAGGTATTGATCTGAAAGCGTATAAGAGTTTGGATGCCTACAAATATTTTGTGTCAGGCTGGGTAACATGCCTACATCAGCGGGTCGTCCCTGGAGCCGGTGGTCGCCATCTTATTACAGCGAAGGTTTGTTCACATTTTCATTTACTTTCGGTCCTCAGGATAAACAAAATGTTATGTAAAATGTCAGCATTATCTGGCAACATATTATTTTACTTAATACAAGAAATTAATGGATGCCAACGTTTTTGCCAAAATGGTATTTTATTTTCCATTGTTTCGGCAGCTTCAGCATCATACTGTGAGATTCTGTTCAAATTGTTTTTTTCTTCTATGAAGCTTGAGCCATTTATTTTATTAGTTTATAATTATTGTTTAATTTAGTCTTCAGGAGAGACTGCCTGCACACAGCACTAGTATTAATAGTTTTTTTTTCTTACATGAAAGCTGAGGCATTTATATTATATTTTAAGGTAACTTCATGTTGTGCTGTGAGGTTCTCTGCAATTTAACTTTTGAACCAACAGGTGCATTTGGATAAGTAAAGCCGATTTTTCTGCATTTTTGTAGTCCTGGTAATCTTTTATATTGGTAAAGTTGTTTATAGGACCATTTCTCAGTGTCTGTTTTTTTAATCAATAGTTTTTCAGTAATAACTTAATATTTAACATATCACTCAATTTTAAACAACCCCTGCGCCTCCCCCATAGTCTCCAAAATTTCTGTGGGAAACACTGGCGTGCGTAACAACGCTAATCAAGCTTAAGCTAGACGACCCGCCTCAAATACCCGTCCCGGGTAAATGTTATCTATCTATCTAAAAAAATATGTTGCCAGATAATGCTGACATTTTACAGCCCAAAATATGTTCAAAACCCGCCAAAATGCACTTAAAACCGCCCAAATTGGGCGGGAAAACGCGCAATCTGGCAACACAGGCGGCAGTAATGGCTGCACTCATGTCGAGGATGTAAACACAATCTGGCAACACAGGCGGCAGTAATGGCTGCACTCATGTCGAGGATGTAAACACAGTTGACGTGGCAACGGACATACAGGACATAGTGGATGTAATTTACGTTCACAACTTTTTTTGCTGTCAGAAATATTTAATATTAAATTTTGTGACTCGACTGACAATAGCCGGCAGCATAACAAGCCATAGCTGGCGATTTGCTGCCGGTGACCGGCTATTTTTGAGACTGCTGCCTCAGGGTTCAATCCTAGGCCCTCTATTGTTCAGTATATATATATATATATATATATATATATATATATATATATATATATGATCTTCCCTTAGTTTGCCCTGATGTTAACATCCAAATGTATGCTGATGACACAGTGATATTTGTCTATGCAAAAACAAAACAAGCGGCATACAAACTTAATGGAGCATTGAGCAAAATAGTTGACTGACTAGATTACTCTTGTCTGACACTGAATATGTCAAAAACTGTTTGTATGTACTTCTCTTCACGTAAAAACACTACTCAAGAGCCGGACATATTTGTTAAAGGAGAAAAGCTCAATGTAGTAGATGATTTTAAATATTTAGGGGTCATTGTTGACTCTCGTCTAACTTTTAAAAAACATATTAAAAAGGTTAATGGTCGAGTTAAAAGGAATCTCCTCAATTTTAAGGAGATAAGGAATCAGATGACCACAGAGGCAGCCAAACTTTATTTCCAGTCTATGATTTTAATACACATCTCATATTGCTTAACCATCTGGTCTCAAGCAAATGCAACCGCCATGTCACTAATACACAAATCCTATAAACAGGCACTGAAAATTTTGGACAAAAAATCCAACACCTACCATCACTGTACTATCATACAGAAGTATGGTTTATTTAGTTTGGATAGTTTTATTTTCTTTTTAAACTGCTGTTTATTTTTTAAAATTATAAATAATCTTGCTCCACTTCCCCTTAAGCAATTTGTGAGTCTGTGCAGACCCACAAATAATACAAGGACTACACGAGCGTCATCTAGAGGGGACTGTACGAGTGTGTTTAGACATTCTACTTTTGGCCAAAGTGCTTTCTCAGTAAAAACATCAGGGCTGTGGAATAGCATTCCTGTTAGTATCAGGCAAAGCACCACACTCAGTACTTTTAAATTAGGTCTTAAGAAATGGCTAAAAGCAGGGCAGCACTGTGGACATTTTGAGTCATCGATCTTGTCTGTGTTTATTTTATTATATCATCATTTTTTTAAACTATGTACTTGTTACTGCAATATACAGTAGACCTATATCTGCACATAGTCCCATCCATAACATGTTTTGTTGTATTTTTTTTTTAACATCAATTCCTGTCCAGGGACTACAGATGAAAATTAGCCTTGCGGCTATAATCTGGCTCAGTTGTATGTTGTGCATTGTCCCTGTCAAATAAACAAATAAATAAACAAACAAACAAACCATTTGGTAGTAGTTTTGGCACTGTGGGTATAGAGACAGATTTATTTTTTACTTTATGTGTTGCTCATATATATGAGTATGGAGGATAGGGATTCAATAAAATTATATAATGTGTAGGACCCCTAGGCGGGACCCCTGTGTAGGACCCCTAGGCGGGACCCCTGTTTGGACCCCACTTGGGGTTTTGGGACACAGCCCGCATTGCACCTGTCCCTCTCACCTGTTGATGAAGAACCTCTGGAAGCCGAAGTTCTTCTCGTACCAGCGCATCACCGCGGCCGTGCTGTGTGCCGGGCACGCGTACGTGACGTGATCAAAATGCGTGACGGGACACCGCGTGTCCTCCTCCTCCGCTCCGGTCCCGACCTCACAGAAGCCGGGCAGGAAGGGCCCTCGGTACCGACTCGTGTCCACGAGCGTGTGGCAGACGTTGCCGACGATGGACTTCACGACCGAGTAGGTCACGAGACCGCCGTCGTCACGGACGCGCGTCGGCGGCACGAGCAGTTCGCAGCCCCGCGCGCGCAGCGACTCCGCCCACCTCTGCACGTCCTCGACCTCGAAGCACACGTTGCACGCGCTGTCCACCGGGTAGTGCGGCCGCACGTCGTACAGCACGTGACCGCCATGTTCCCGCTGCGAGCGCGCGAGCCGGTCCCGGAGCCCCTCCTCCTCCCCGCCGCCGCAGCGCGCTCTCTCGGTCAGCAGGAACACCGCCCCCCCTCTGCGGAAGGCGAGCTGCCGGGCTCCGGCGGTCCGTCTGGCGGCGAACGCGCTGAACTGGAGCTGGGACAGCAGCGCCGCCGCCGCGCGCTCCGCGTCACACACGTGCAGGGAGATGTGGTGCAGCCGCTTCAAGGAGGCCGCCATGCTGGATGCCGGCAAACGGAGTGGGCGTGTCTTCAGCTGTCATCACAGCGGCGAAGTTAAACACGGAAGCGGAAGGAGAAAAAAACGACCTCTGTCACAATAAATAAAAAGCATACAAATAAATACACATTTATTGTCAATTATTTAGATCCTTTCTTTCTTTAGTCTTTATTTCAATTCCTTTCTTATCTTTTTATTTTTACATCATTCTTTATCAATCCTGCCTTAATTCTCTGTGTGTGTCTCTCACTCTGTCTCACTCTGTCTCTCTCACTCTCTGTGCCTCTCTCTCACTCTCTCTGTGTCTCTCTCTCACTCTCTGTCTCTCACTCTCTCTGTCTCTCTCTCACTCTCTCTCTGTGTCTCTCTCTCACTCTCTGTCTCTCACTCTCTCTGTGTCACTCTCTCTGTGCCTCTCTCTCACTCTCTCTGTGTCTCTCACTCTCTCTGTGTCTCTCTCTCACTCTCTGTCTCTCACTCTCTCTGTGTCACTCCCTCTGTGTCTCTCACTCTCTCTGGGTCTCTCTCTGTCTCTCTCTCTCTCACTCTCTCTGTATCTCTCTCACTCTCTCTGTGTCTCTCACTCTCTGTGTCTCTCTCACTCTCTCTGTGTCTCTCACTCTGTCTCTCTCTCACTCTGTGTGTCTCACTCTCACTCTGTTTGTCTCTCTCTGTGTGTGTCTCTCTCTCTCACTCTCTCTGTGTCTCTCACTCTGTCTCTGTGTCTCTCACTCTCTGTATCTCTCACTCTGTCTCTCTCTCACTCTCTCACTCTGTCTCACTCTCACTCTGTGTGTGTCTCACTCTCACTCTGTGTGTCTCTCTCACTCTGTCTCTGTCTCTCACTCTTTGTGTCTCTCTCACTCTTTGTGTCTCTCTCTCACTCTATCTTTGTGTCTCTCTCTCACTCTGTGTCTCTCTCACTCTGTGTGTCTCTCTCTCACTCTCTCTCTCTCTCTCTGTCTCTCTCTCACTCTGTGTGTCTCTCTCATTGTCTCTGTGTCTCTCTCACTCTGTCTCTGTCTGTCTCTCTCTCTCTCCCTCACTCTCTGTGTCTGTCTCTCTCTCTCTCCCCTTAGCAAAAAGTAGTATACTTAAAGTTCATTTTATTAAGTATGCTTCAGTATAAGTATAGCAAGTATACTACAGACCATATACTTTTAGTGTACTAGAAAGTATACAAATTTAATACTTTTTCAGACTAAATTGGAACATTTCAAGTTTATAAAAGTATACTTTAAAGTTCATTTTAAGTTTGCAAAAGTACACTTTAAAGTATACAACAAGTACACTCATCTATATACTATCAATGTACTTGGTATATCCCTCTCGTATGCTTAAAGTATACCACAAGTACACTTATCGATATACTGCCATTGTACTAGTTATATACTTCTTTTTTTTAAAGATATTTTTTGGGCTTTTTTCACCTTTATTGGATAGGACAGTGTAGAGACAGGAAATGAGCAGGAGAGAGAGACGGGGAGGGATCGGGAAATGACCTCGGGTCGGAATCGCAGATTTATGGTATGGCGCCTTAGCCCATGTTTACATTAGACCGTATCAGTGGATCATCAGATTAACATTTTTAAAACGATTAGTGTGCACACAGCAACACCAATACACGATTCGCGTGCACACAGCAACACCAATACACGGATACGCTCGGCTCCGCAGGCATCCTGCGCTCCAAATCACTCCGCCCTGAACAGCGAGTGCCCTCTGGAGGGTGCGCACTCCGGCCCTGCGCAGCTCACACAGCGCGCGAGTGAAGTGCACAAGCAGTGATTCGGGACTGAGCCGCTGTGTGTGTGATCCCAGCGCATATCACTTACCACTTGCAAGTGGAAGGATGGCAAGCCTAAAGACAATCATAATTACACAATGGGCAGTATTTGCATCAGTATTTGCAGTATTTTCATACTTTTATACTCTTTAATGAAAGGTGATACAAGGCGGAAGTCCGCGCCGTTTTTCAGCAGTCGCGTCACATGACCAACGCCAGCGAATCAGGAAGGTGGATGTCACAGTGACGTTGTCCAATGAGATGCCAGCTAGAGCTCAGCACAGCGTATCCGCGTATTCTGAATGTTTACACAGCACCGGAGCTGACACGATCTGGATTGAATACGTGGACGCTGGCGGATTCCCGTTTCCCAGCGTTTCCAGGCGGTTTAATGTAAACGGACAGTGCATCCGCGAAGAAAACACGACGCCCCTTAGTTATATACTTCGAGTCCCTATTTTTAGTTTATTCTTGTATACTTTAAGTATACTGTTATAAACATTGGTTATTTCACTAGTTTACTTGTTATACTTTAAGTTTGCTTGGCATATTCCTTGTAGCTTACTATTTATATACTGGAAATATACTCCTTAAAGTATTCTTAAAGTTTACTCATTCTGTATGTACACAAGAGTGTGATGCATTTACAAAATCACAAGACAGAATGTTGAAAACAAGTTTGATATATTTTCAAAAATTTCAAAAACAAAGACCTATGAAATCAAGTCCTTCCTTACTGGAGAAAATGATCAGTAAAGTCAAGTCAAAAGTTTTTCTGTTTTTGTGTATGATTTTAAGGTACATAAAGATAATGCAGTTGAGCACACATACTACCGTATATACTGTAAAGTTTTAAACTCCAGCATTATATTATATTAATATATAAATTAAATGTTAAGCATGAGTCAATGACTTGACCTTATTATGCACTTGGAGCAAGATATACTAAGTATTAGTACTTTGTGGCAGAAAAACGTAAAAAGTATACTAACGTATAAGTTTTAGTATTAAAGTATAAAACGTAAAAAGTATACTAAAGTATAAGTTTTAGTATTAAAGTATGTGTATACACTTGTACTTTAATACTAAAACTTATACTTTAGTATACTTTTTACGTTTTATACTTTAATACTAAAACTTATACAGTGTACGTTATCTGGATTTACAGTACGTGCGATCAGGTAATGTGTTATTTTATTCTGGTTGTTTGAGTTCTATGATGCAATGTATGTTTCACTATTCACCTAGCAGTTAGCTGCTATGCGTGCAACCATCTCCATCTCCGGTCACCGGCTACATTATACGAAGTGAATCGTTGTTGGTATTTCTAAAACACGTCTTTTCCAGTCTCCCATCTGACAAAGAACTCGTACATAATTCTTTCACCTTTGTTGTGATTTAGCACGCTCTTGATATAATGCTATGTAGCATACCTTAGCATGGCTAACGCCATAGCGCCAAGGTTACGCATGATTACCCCATATCGATATACATGTCGTGTAGGTGACGGTGTTCTCTGTTAAAATGTCTGTGTATTTGTGCCTCAGAACGGCGGCATAACAGCAGTACGGATTTCCCCATCTATTATTTGACGAAATATGTTGGTGGATAAAACCTCAAGTGAGGGCCTACTTTTGTAGGCTGCAAAGATCAGCAACACGTTTACTGCAGTACTCTGTTAGCCTAGCTCACTCAAACCACATTGCTTAGGTGGGGTTTACATTAGACCGTATCAGCGGATCATCAGATTAACGTTTTTAAAACGATTAACATGCACACAGCAACGCCAGTACACGATTCGCTTGCACACAGCAACACCAATACACGGATACGCTCGGCTCCGCAGGCATCCTGCGCTCCAAATCACTCCGCCCTGAACAGCGAGTGCCCTCTGGAGGGTGCGCACTCCGGCCCTGCGCAGCTCACAGAGCGCGCGAGTGAAGTGCACAAGCAGTGATTCGGGACTGAGCCGCTGTGTGTGTGATCCCAGCGCATATCACTTACCACTTGCAAGTGGAAGGATGGCAAGCCTAAAGACAATCATAACTACACAATGGGCAGTATTTGCATCAGTATTTGCAGTATTTTCATACTTTTATACTCTTTAATGAAAGGTGATACAAGGCGGAAGTCCGCGCCCTTTTTCAGCAGTCGCGTCACATGACCAACGCCAGCGAATCAGGAAGGTGGATGTCACAGTGACGTTGTCCAATGAGATGCCAGCTAGAGCTCAGCACAGCGTATCCGCGTATTCTGAATGTTTACACAGCACCGGAGCTGACACGATCTGGATTGAATACGTGGACGCTGGCGGATTCCCGTTTCCCAGCGTTTCCAGGCGGTTTAATGTAAACGGACAGTGCATCCACGAAGAAAACACGACGCCCCTTAGTTATATACTTCGAGTCCCTATTTTTAGTTTATTCTTGTATACTTTAAGTATACTGTTATAAACGTTGGTTATTTCACTAGTTTACTTGTTATACTTTAAGTTTGCTTGGCATATTACTTGTAGCTTACTATTTATATACTGGAAATATACTCCTTAAAGTATTCTTAAAGTTTACTCATTCTGTATGTACACAAGAGTGTGATGCATTTACAAAATCACAAGACAGAATGTTGAAAACAAGTTTGATATATTTTCAAAAATTTCAAAAACAAAGACCTATGAAATCAAGTCCTTCCTTACTGGAGAAAATGATCAGTAAAGTCAAGTCAAAAGTTTTTCTGTTTTTGTGTATGATTTTAAGGTACATAAAGATAATGCAGTTGAGCACACATACTACCGTATATACTGTAAAGTTTTAAACTCCAGCATTATATTATATTAATATATAAATTAAATGTTAAGCATGAGTCAATGACTTGACCTTATTATGCACTTGGAGCAAGATATACTAAGTATTAGTACTTTGTGGCAGAAAAACGTAAAAAGTATACTAACGTATAAGTTTTAGTATTAAAGTATAAAACGTAAAAAGTATACTAAAGTATAAGTTTTAGTATTAAAGTATGTGTATACACTTGTACTTTAATACTAAAACTTATACTTTAGTATACTTTTTACGTTTTATACTTTAATACTAAAACTTATACAGTGTACGTTATCTGGATTTACAGTACGTGCGATCAGGTAATGTGTTATTTTATTCTGGTTGTTTGAGTTCTATGATGCAATGTATGTTTCACTATTCACCTAGCAGTTAGCTGCTATGCGTGCAACCATCTCCATCTCCGGTCACCGGCTACATTATACGAAGTGAATCGTTGTTGGTATTTCTAAAACACGTCTTTTCCAGTCTCCCATCTGACAAAGAACTCGTACATAATTCTTTCACCTTTGTTGTGATTTAGCACGCTCTTGATATAATGCTATGTAGCATACCTTAGCATGGCTAACGCCATAGCGCCAAGGTTACGCATGATTACCCCATATCGATATACATGTCGTGTAGGTGACGGTGTTCTCTGTTAAAATGTCTGTGTATTTGTGCCTCAGAACGGCGGCATAACAGCAGTACGGATTTCCCCATCTATTATTTGACGAAATATGTTGGTGGATAAAACCTCAAGTGAGGGCCTACTTTTGTAGGCTGCAAAGATCAGCAACACGTTTACTGCAGTACTCTGTTAGCCTAGCTCACTCAAACCACATTGCTTAGGTGGGGTTTACATTAGACCGTATCAGCGGATCATCAGATTAACGTTTTTAAAACGATTAACATGCACACAGCAACGCCAGTACACGATTCGCTTGCACACAGCAACACCAATACACGGATACGCTCGGCTCCGCAGGCATCCTGCGCTCCAAATCACTCCGCCCTGAACAGCGAGTGCCCTCTGGAGGGTGCGCACTCCGGCCCTGCGCAGCTCACAGAGCGCGCGAGTGAAGTGCACAAGCAGTGATTCGGGACTGAGCCGCTGTGTGTGTGATCCCAGCGCATATCACTTACCACTTGCAAGTGGAAGGATGGCAAGCCTAAAGACAATCATAACTACACAATGGGCAGTATTTGCATCAGTATTTGCAGTATTTTCATACTTTTATACTCTTTAATGAAAGGTGATACAAGGCGGAAGTCCGCGCCCTTTTTCAGCAGTCGCGTCACATGACCAACGCCAGCGAATCAGGAAGGTGGATGTCACAGTGACGTTGTCCAATGAGATGCCAGCTAGAGCTCAGCACAGCGTATCCGCGTATTCTGAATGTTTACACAGCACCGGAGCTGACACGATCTGGATTGAATACGTGGACGCTGGCGGATTCCCGTTTCCCAGCGTTTCCAGGCGGTTTAATGTAAACGGACAGTGCATCCACGAAGAAAACACGACGCCCCTTAGTTATATACTTCGAGTCCCTATTTTTAGTTTATTCTTGTATACTTTAAGTATACTGTTATAAACGTTGGTTATTTCACTAGTTTACTTGTTATACTTTAAGTTTGCTTGGCATATTACTTGTAGCTTACTATTTATATACTGGAAATATACTCCTTAAAGTATTCTTAAAGTTTACTCATTCTGTATGTACACAAGAGTGTGATGCATTTACAAAATCACAAGACAGAATGTTGAAAACAAGTTTGATATATTTTCAAAAATTTCAAAAACAAAGACCTATGAAATCAAGTCCTTCCTTACTGGAGAAAATGATCAGTAAAGTCAAGTCAAAAGTTTTTCTGTTTTTGTGTATGATTTTAAGGTACATAAAGATAATGCAGTTGAGCACACATACTACCGTATATACTGTAAAGTTTTAAACTCCAGCATTATATTATATTAATATATAAATTAAATGTTAAGCATGAGTCAATGACTTGACCTTATTATGCACTTGGAGCAAGATATACTAAGTATTAGTACTTCGTGGCAGAAAAACGTAAAAAGTATACTAACGTATAAGTTTTAGTATTAAAGTATAAAACGTAAAAAGTATACTAAAGTATAAGTTTTAGTATTAAAGTATGTGTATACACTTGTACTTTAATACTAAAACTTATACTTTAGTATACTTTTTACGTTTTATACTTTAATACTAAAACTTATACAGTGTACGTTATCTGGATTTACAGTACGTGCGATCAGGTAATGTGTTATTTTATTCTGGTTGTTTGAGTTCTATGATGCAATGTATGTTTCACTATTCACCTAGCAGTTAGCTGCTATGCGTGCAACCATCTCCATCTCCGGTCACCGGCTACATTATACGAAGTGAATCGTTGTTGGTATCTCTAAAACACGTCTTTTCCAGTCTCCCATCTGACAAAGAACTCGTACATAATTCTTTCACCTTTGTTGTGATTTAGCACACTCTTGATATAATGCTATGTAGCATACCTTAGCATGGCTAACGCCATAGCGCCAAGGTTACGCATGATTACCCCATATCGATATACATGTCGTGTAGGTGACGGTGTTCTCTGTTAAAATGTCTGTGTATTTGTGCCTCAGAACGGCGGCATAACAGCAGTACGGATTTCCCCATGTATTATTTGACGAAATATGTTGGTGGATAAAACCTCAAGTGAGGGCCTACTTTTGTAGGCTGCAAAGATCAGCAACACGTTTACTGCAGTACTCTGTTAGCCTAGCTCACTCAAACCACATTGCTTAGGTGGGGTTTACATTAAACCGTATCAGCGGATCATCAGATTAACGTTTTTAAAACGATTAACATGCACACAGCAACGCCAGTACACGATTCGCCTGCACACAGCAACACCAATACACGGATACGCTCGGCTCCGCAGGCATCCTGCGCTCCAAATCACTCCGCCCTGAACAGCGAGTGCCCTCTGGAGGGTGCGCACTCCGGCCCTGCGCAGCTCACAGAGCGCGCGAGTGAAGTGCACGAGCAGTGATTCGGGACTGAGCCGCTGTGTGTGTGATCCCAGCGCATATCACTTACCACTTGCAAGTGGAAGGATGGCAAGCCTAAAGACAATCATAACTACACAATGGGCAGTATTTGCATCAGTATTTGCAGTATTTTCATACTTTTATACTCTTTAATGAAAGGTGATACAAGGCGGAAGTCCGCGCCGTTTTTCAGCAGTCGTGTCACATGACCAACGCCAGCGAATCAGGAAGGTGGATGTCACAGTGACGTTGTTCAGTGATGACGCCAGCTAGAGCTCAGCACAGCATATCCACGTATTCTGAATGTTTACACAGCACCGGAGCTGACACGATCTGGATTGAATACGTGGACGCTGGCGGATTCCCGTTTCCCGGCGTTTCCAGGCGTTTTAATGTAGACGGACAGTGCATCCGCGAAGAAAATGAGACAGATACGGTCTAATGTAAACTTGGCCTTAGAGTTTAGAATATAGCACGAGACAAGCATTGTAATTCAGAGGTTGCACAGAAAATGTAACGTAACTTTTATTGTCTGTCGAAAAACAACACTTTGTTGGTGTGAAGGGTTGTCATAAAAGTTAATAATCATAATGTATTAAATCCAACGCATAAGGGAATCTGAACTATAAAATAAGTTATCTCTCCGTTGACTTCCATACATTATTTTTTTTCTTTGTTCCCATGGGGTCTACAGGAAGAAACGAGACCTAGCCACTGTAAGTTGTTGATTGGTCAGGTTGCCTGACGCAACGGCATGTGACGCAAAATGAATGCTCCTCATTGGCTGGACAGATGGATAAGAGGACGTAGGTGCGTGTAGTAAAGTCACTACCCGGAACTTGGATTGTTGAAGTTGGATTTGGAAGCAAACGTCTCTGTTGGAAGTACTGAAGCCTACGTTCTGTTCAAGTATTCTACTTTCGAAAAGGTAATTTGTGATTTCATTCTGGTTGTGGTTATACCTTAAAGGAGAATTCTGTCTGTTTTGCAAATATGTCTCAAACGTTTGTGGTCAAGGAAAGTTGGCAGTAGCACAAACCGTGAGAAAAATCCATCCCGTCTAAAAAAAAAAAAAGTTATGCATATAGCTGCTACGCGGATTTCAACTGAAACGGTGGCTACGGGGCAGCCTTTCAACGTTCGTATATTCACATAACTTGTTTCAAAATGGTTTTCATGGGATTGCCCGTAGTGTGTGGACCCTGATGTTTGAAAACATTGCACATTTACTGCATTAGCTAGCACGTACAGTGGTGTTTGAAAGTTTGTGAACCCTTTAGAATTTTCTATATTTCTGCATAAATATAACCTAAAACATCAGATTTTCACACAAGTCCTAAAAGTAGATAAAGAGAACCCAGTTAAACAAATGAGATGAAAATATTATACTTGGTCATTTGTTTATTGAGGAAACTGATCCAATCTTACATATCTGTGAGTGGCAAAAGTATGTGAACCTCTAGGATTAGCAGTTAATTTGAAGGTGAAATTAGAGTCAGGTGTTTTCAATCAATGGGATGACAATCAGGTGTGAGTGGGCACCCTGTTTTATTTAAAGAACAGGGATCTATCAAAGTCTGATCTTCACAACACATGTTTGTGGAAGTGTATCATGGCACAAACAAAGAAGATTTCTGAGGACCTCAGAAAAAGCGTTGTTGATGCTCATCAGGCTGGAAAAGGTTACAAAACCATCTCTAAAGAGTTTGGACTCCACCAATCCACAGTTAGACAGATTGTGTACAAATGGAGGAAATTCAAGATCATTGTTACCATCCCCAGGAGTGGTCGACCAACAAAGATCACTCCAAGAGGAAGGCATGTAATAGTCGGCGAGGTCACAAAGGACTACAGGGTAACTTCTAAGCAACTGAAGGCCTCTCTCACATTGGCTAATGTTCATGAGTCCATCCTCAGGAGAGCACTGAACAACAGCGGTGTGCATGGCAGGGTGGTAAGTAGAAAGCCACTGCTCTCCAAAAAGAACATTGCTGCTTGTCTGCAGTTTGCTAAAGATCACGTGGACAAGCCAGAAGGCTATTGGAAAAATGTTTTGTGGACGGATGAGCCAAAATAGAACTTTTTGGTTTAAATGAGAAGCGTTATGTTTGGAGAAAGGAAAACACTGCATTCCAGCATAAGAACCTTATCCCATCTGTTAAACATGGTGGTGGTAGTATCACGGTTTGGGCCTGTTTTGCTGCATCTGGGCCAGGACGGCTTGCCATCATTGATGGAACAATGAATTCTGAATTATACCAGCAAATTCTAAAGGAAGATGTCAGGACATCTGTCCATGGACTGAATCTCAAGAGAAGGTGGGTCATGCAGCAAGACAATGACCCTAAACACACAAGTCGTTCTACCAAAGAATGGTTCAAAAAGAATAAAGTGAATGTTTTGGAACAGCCAAGTCAAAGTCCTGACCTTAATCCAATCGAAATGTTGTGGAAGGACCTGAAGCGAGCAGTTCATGTGAGGAAACCCACCAACATCCCAGAGTTGAAGCTGTTCTGTACGGAGGAATGGGCTAAAATTCCTCCAAGCCGGTGTGCAGGACTGATCAACAGTTACCAGAAACGTTTAGTTTCAATTATTGTTGCACAAGAGGGTCACACCAGATACTGAAAGCAAAGGTTCACATACTTTTGCCACTCACAGATATGTAATATTGGATCATTTTCCTCAATAAATAAATGACCAAGTATAATTTTTTTTGTCTCATTTGTTTAACTGGGCTCTCTTTATCTACTTTTAGGACTTGTGTGAAAATCTGATGATGTTTTAGTTCATATTTATGCAGAAATATAGAAAATTCTAAAGGGTTCACAAACTTTCAAGCACCACTGTAGGTGTATAAATTTTGAACTTTTCGAGCCAGCACATACCTTTGTTGCCTTCCGGATCCCCCAGAAGTCAGCGCTGAGCGCATCAAATGCTTCACCGGTGCTCAGCGCTGACTTCAGGGGAATCAAAAGTTCAAAATTTTATTTGCAAAACAGCCAGAATTCTCCTTTAAGGGATATGTGCAGTATTTTGAACATGAAGCTCCTTTCTGAGTTCTTTGCAATGTGGTCCTCACCGATTTTGTTATGTTTGCTGCTGTCTCAGTTATTTGGCAAATTTGGGGTATGTCTCAGCCTGCTTCAGAATGGCAAGATATGGGCTTATGCACATATCTTTTAATGTAATTTTGAGTTCCATGTTGCAATGTCCATAGAAAGTGTTGTAACAGTTGTATCTTTTTTTTTTTTTTTTAGCAACGCTTCACTCTGCAATGTTTTTGGATTTTGATAAAGTTAAGTCATTCATTGAATGATGAACGTGTTTTTAGTATCATCAATTGACTTGTGGCATTACTGTGTACTGTGCCAATGTGCTGTTAATGTGTTAGTCATTTAGTTTTGTCATTGCAGTCACATTGTATTTCCCCACAATGAGTGAAAAGCGATTGGCCAGACAAGCCTACACAAAGAGATGGAAGAGGGTGTGGCGAGAGGTGGAAGCGGTGCGAAAGGCTTTGAGAGCAGAAATGCAAGAGGAGAAGGACGCACTAGACGCTGCACGGGCAGAGCAGGCTATGCAAGAACTTCGTCAACATCAGCAGCAACTGCAAGAACAATCTGTACTACTGGCAGAGGAGAATGAAGAAGAGCCAGAGTGCATGGCAGTACCAACAAGCAGTAGTGTTGGTGCTGAGTTTGCATCAGATGCGCTGTGGAGCACACCCATGAATGTGGAGGATAGCAGTGACACCAGTGACTCTTACATTGAGGAAAATGACCCACAAAGCTCACTAAAGGACTTTTTACAACACTGGGCCTTAAAACACCAGATTACACACTCTGCACTTGATGACCTTCTTGTAGGATTAAAAGCCAATGGACACACAGAGTTGCCTTCAACAGCAAGAACCCTTCTCTCAACCCCAAGAGACATCAGGTCAACTCCGGTATCAGGAATGGAGTATGTTCACTTTGGTTTAAGGAGAGCTATTGAAGCACAACTAAACCACTACCCACAAGAGGTTCTGAAAAAAATAACCACCCTGGAGTTGTCTTTGAACATTGATGGTGTTCCACTGTTCAAAAACAGCAAGACCACTCTGTGGCCTGTCTTGTGTGCCATCCATCTGAGTCCAACTCATGTTTTTCCTGTCACCTTAACATCTGGTCCTGCTAAACCTAATGATTTGGAGTTTCTCAACGACGTGGTTGCAGAAATGAAGGATCTGCTTGAAAATGGAATTCAAGGGAAATGGTTGTCATGCGCTGTGTTGTGTGTGATGTGCCTGCCAAGGCAATGGTCAAAGCAACAAAACTGTGCACAGGATACTATGGATGTGACAAATGTGCACAGAAAGGGACATGGGAAGACGGCCGTGTAACATACCCTGATGTCCAAAGCACCCTGTGAACCAATGACCTGTTCAGAAGAGAGATGGCTGTCAAGGAAACTGAGGGCTATACAGTGTCCCCATTCCTGCAACTTCCCATTGATATGATCAAAATGTTTCCCATTGATTACATGCACCAAGCTTGTTTAGGTGTCATGAGGAAACTGTTAGTGGAATGGGCGAGGGGAAGCAGGAAGGTGAGACTGTTGACTACACAGCTCCAAGAGGTCAGCAGAAGACTGTGTGGTTTGAGAGAATATATATACCAAGTTGCTTTACCAGAAAGCCCAGGAGCTTGGAAGAAGTCGACCGCTGGAAAGCTACAGAGCTGCGCCAGTTTGCCCTGTATACAGGAAAAGTAGTGCTCAAGGGCATTCTGTCCAGGCCACTGTACAGGCATTTCATGGCTTTCAGTGTGGCACTGAACATTTTGGTTTCTTCCAACCTAGCCGGCAAGTATGCAGACTAAACCTGATGGTGTATTTTGTGTCACAGACTGCAGAGCTGTATGGCAGACACTTCATGGTGTATAATGTGCACAGCATGCTCCATTTAACAGATGAAGCAGAGACCTTTGGATGCCTTGATGCATGCAGCACCTTCCGGTTTGAAAACTACTTGGGCAAGCTGAAACGTATGGTCCGATCAGGGAATAGACCACTAATTCAAGTGGCTAAAAGGCTCTCGGAGATGGACCAGGATCAGACTCCCACAGCTCCAGCACCGAAAAAGAAAACCCGAAGACCAAACAATGCGTACATTTTGGCAGGTGCCAAATGTTGTGAGGCCATTGAAGAAAGGAATGACATGGTTTTGTGCAAGGTCTTTCAGAGGGCGGATCCTCTGTTCACAGATCCTTGTAATTCAAGAATCATTGGGTGCTTCAGAGTGAAAAGGAGTGAGTGTGTCATGAAGCTGGTGCCTGAATGTGAACTCACAAAACAGGCCTTGATGATTGAGGAGCCACAGAAACAGACTAATGTTTTCATGACAGTCCTGCATGATTTTTAGGAGACATCCACACACGCAATTTAACCATCACAATGATTTTTTTGGAGGAATCTTTTTAGGGTAATTGCTGTGTACACTTGCAAAATATGATACAAAATGTGTTTTGCTAATGGGAGATTCTGTGTTTTAGCCATGTAAAAAGGATGGATTGGGAAAATATGTCCATCTTAATGCCATGTTTATTTGTAATGCTTTCTTAAAACCAAATAGACTGTTTCACACCTACAGGAGATTTCATAGGCCAGCCAAGGGAACTAATACCTTTTGCTCCATTTTCCTTGCTAATGATGCCTTTGTTTTCACAGATGAGCTTCACTGTTGTTGAGTTCACAGACAATGCTATTGAGGTTGTGCCATCTTCATGGCTTGGACACACTTCTGAGGTACGAGTCTTTTTTTTTTTTTGTCGATACATAGCAAATATGTATGCTTACATATATGCCTATATACTTTTGATAGCAAATACTGTGGTGCTTGAAAGTTTGTGAACCCTTTAGAATTTTCTATATTTCTGCATAAATATGACCTAAAACATCATCAGATTTTCACACAAGTCCTAAAAGTAGATAAAGAGAACCCAGTTAAACAAATGAGACAAAAATATGATACTTGGTCATTTATTTATTGAAGAAAATGATCCAATATTACATATCTGTGAGTGGCAAAAGTATGTGAACCTTTGCTTTCAGTATCTGGTGTGACCCCCTTGTGCAGCAATAACTGCAACTAAACGTTTGCGGTAACTGTTGATCAGTCCTGCACACCGGCTTGGAGGAATTTTAGCCCGTTCCTCCGTACAGAACAGCTTCAACTCTGGGATGTTGATGGGTTTCCTCACATGAACTGCTCACTTCAGGTCCTTCCACAACATTTCCATTGGATTAAGGTCAGGACTTTGACTTGGCCATTCCAAAACATTCACTTTATTCTTCTTTAACCATTCTTTGGTAGAACAACTTGTGTGCTTAGGGTCGTTGTCTTGCTGCATGACCCACCTTCTCTTGAGATTCAGTTCATGGACAGATGTCCTGACATTTTCCTTTAGAATTCGCTGGTATAATTCAGAATTCATTGTTCCATCAATGATGGCAAGCCGTCCTGGCCCAGATGCAGCAAAACAGGCCCAAACCATGATACTACCACCACCATGTTTCACAGATGGGATAAGGTTCTTATGCTGGAATGCAGTGTTTTCCTTTCTCCAAACATGACACTTCTCATTTAAATCAAAAAGTTCTATTTTGGTCTCATCCATCCACAAAACATTTTTCCAGTGGCCTTCTGGCTTGTCCATGTGATCTTTAGCAAACTGCAGATGAGCAGCAGTGTTCTTTTTGGAGAGCAGTGGCTTTCTCCTTGCAACCTTGCCATGCACACCATTGTTGTTCAGTGTTCTGATGGTGGACTCATGAACATTAACATTAGCCAATGTGAGAGAGGCCTTTGGTTGCTTAGAAGTTACCCTGGGGTACTTTGTGACCTCGCCGACTATTACATGCCTTGCTCTTGGAGTGATCTTTGTTGGTTGACCACTCCTGGGGAGGGTAACAATGGTTTTGAATTTCCTCCATTTGTACACAATCTGTCTGACTGTGGATTGGTGGAATCCAAACTCTTTAGAGATGGTTTTGTAACCTTTTCCAGCCTGATGAGCATCAACAATGCTTTCTCTAAGGTCCTCAGAAATCTCCTTTGTTCGTGCCATGATACACTTCCACAAACATGTGTTGTGAAGATCAGACTTTGATAGATCCCTGTTCTTTAAATAAAACAGGATGCCCACTCACACCTGATTGTCATCCCATTGATTGAAAACACCTGACTCTAATTTCACCTTCAAATTAACTGCTAATCCTAGAGGTTCACATACTTTTGCCACTCCCAGATATGTAATATTGGATCATTTTCCTCAATAAATGAATGACCAAGTATAATATTTTTGTCTCATTTGTTTAACTGGGTTCTCTTTATCTACTTTTAGGACTTGTGTGAAAATCAGATGATGTGTTAGGTCATATTTATGCAGAAATATAGAAAATTCTAAAGGGTTCACAAACTTTCAAGCACCACTGTATATATATATATGCTTGTTAATATATTTTTTAATTATATATATTTTTAGCATGGCATTGTCTGCTACTGGACGACACACAATGTGTGATTGCATGTTGTGAAGTGCCGAGCACCAAATACAACTTGGGCCAAACATCCCGTTAAGAAAACCTGGTACGAAACAGGTGAGCTATCGCTGCTATGCACTACATAGAATATACTGAATTGTTCTCTCTATGGCAGCACTTTTTCTTGTGCTACTGACTAAAAGTCATTTTCCATAGATTCATACGCCAAAGCTGAACAGAAGTGTTTGCAATTGATGGAGTCCTCAAGTGTTGAGACAGAGGATGATGTGAACACTTTTGCAATAAGGCAGCGTAAGCGCCCAAGGAGGTTTGTCTCCGAATCCTCTGATGATGGTAAGCTCTCTTCACTAATGACAACATTAGTTACTCAATTCAGTGTTCATTTTCAAGTCATTTACAAGAAATTGACATTGCACATTGTATGATCTTTCCTTCCAGATGATTCTGCTCCAGTGGTAGCAGCAACCAAGAAGCAACCCAAGACTCTGACTGTGCCTGGAAGCCCTGTGTGTAAGTTAACAGTTCCCAAATCATCATTCATAGCTTGGAGCTAACATTCATGATGAATAACCGGTGCATATTACGTGACTGATCTGATGTTTGTGTGCTCTTTTCAGGTCGGCAGGACCCAATGCCCCTACCACCACAATGTAAGTGTAAGTGTTTTTCAATTTATTTGTAAATGTCTAATGTATTATCATAGGTTCTTCTGCGAATACCATGTATAAGAACACCCCCCCCCCCCCCCCCCCCAATAAATGACTTAACATCCATATGCACCATCTTTTCAGGGTCAACACCAGCCGGGACTGGAGCCAGTCCTCACCACCCTAGCCCAAGTCCTGTTGACCCTGTTCAAGGTACAGTTGCTTTCAAGTTCCCATTTACAGATGTTGGAATACAAAGTCATGAACAGGAAAACTAACATTTTCTTTTTGAAAACTTCAGCCAGCAGCCAGGCACGACACCCAATTCAGTCAGCCAGGCACCTCCAAGAATCACTGGAAACCTCTTTTGACCCTGTTCAAGGTACAGTTGCTTTCAAGTTCCCATTTACAGATGTTGGAATACAAAATCATGAACAGGAAAACTAATATTTTCTTTTTGAAAACTTCAGCCAGCAGCCGGGCGCTTCATGACGGACAGGGTGTCTCGGCTATCGCAGCCATGTTTGAGAGAAGTAAGTACTTTTATACACACTTAACTAGTTCACTCACTCAGGAAAGTACATTATAAATTACAACTTCCATCACATTTGTCCCCATAGTCACAGAGGCCCACATGAGTCGCTTGATGCGGAGGATCAAAGCTAGGTTTGACAGGACCGAGGCTAGGTTTGACAAGATCGAGTCATTGGTGGAGACCAACGCCCCGACACACACGCCTCAACTCCAGCAAGATGATGTGGTGTTGGCTAAACCATGCAGCATGGTGATGGAGCTGCTGGAGTTGGATAGGAGTCTAGAACAACCAGACAAGAGGAACAAGATGGTAATTTGCCCTGTCTGTCTGTCTGTCTGTCTGTCTGTCTATCTATGTGTGTATTGTATAAGCTCGCTACAGTAATTTTCATTGTATAATTATTTTAATTTTTTTACAGCAACATTTTCTTGATAGACACCATTACAGTAGTGGTTAGCGCTGTCGCCTCACAGCAAGAAGGTCCTGGGTTCGAGCCCCGGGGTCGGCGAGGGCCTTTCTGTGCAGAGTTTGCATGTTCTCCCCGTGTCCGCGTGGGTTTCCTCCGGGTGCTCCGGTTTCCCCCACAGTCCAAAGACATGCAGGTTAGGTTAACTGGTGACTCTAAATTGAGCGTAGGTGTGAATGTGAGTGTGAATGGTTGTCTGTGTCTATGTGTCAGCCCTGTGATGACCTGGCGACTTGTCCAGGGTGTACCCCGCCTTTCGCCCGTAGTCAGCTGGGATAGGCTCCAGCTTGCCTGCGACCCTGTAGAAGGATAAAGCGGCTAGAGATAATGAGATGAGATGAGATGACACCATTACACAAATTACAGGCCAGTTTCTTTACTCTCTCAGTTCTCCAAGATCCTCGAAAAACTGTTCACAGCAAAACTAGACAACTTCATTGAAAAATATAAACTTTTAGCTGACAGTCAATACGGATTCCGGAAAGACAGATCTACAACCCTGGCATTAATGGAACTTATCGAGAAAATCACAAATGGTATAGACAATAAAAAACATGTTATGGGAATTTTCATAGATCTAAAGAAAGCATTTGACACAATAAATCACGACATTCTATTCAAAAAATTAGAGAGGTATGGTATCAGAGGGGTTGGTTTGGACTGGGTGAGGAGCTACTTAAGTAACAGGCAACAATTTGTAAAAATTGGAGATCACACATCTGATTATTCCGGAAGGAATCCTGTTTGGGAACCACAGGATTTCATCTCTGCTTTTTGCGGATGATGTTGTCCTGTTGGCTTCTTCAAACCAGGACCTTCAGCATGCACTGGGGCGGTTTGCAGTCGAGTGTGAAGCGGCTGGGATGAGAATCAGCACCTCCAAGTCCGAGGCCATGGTTCTCGACCGGAAAAGGGTGGCTTGCCCTCTCCAGGTTGGTGGAGAAGTCCTGCCTCAAGTGGAGGAGTTTAAGTATCTCGGGATCTTGTTCACGAGTGAGGGAAGGATGGAGCGTGAGATCGACAGGCGGATCGGTGCAGCCTCCGCAGTGATGCGGTCGCTTTACCGGTCCGTCGTGGTGAAGAAGGAGCTGAGCCAAAAGGCGAAGCTCTCAATTTACCGGTCGATCTACGTTCCGACTCTCACCTATGGTCATGAGCTTTGGGTAATGACAGAAAGAACAAGATCGTGGATACAAGCGGCTGAAATGAGTTTCCTTCGCAGGGTGGCTGGGCGCTCCCTTAGAGATAGGGTGAGAAGCACAGTCACTCGGGAGGAGCTCGGAGTAGAGCCACTGCTCCTCCACATCGAGAGGAACCAGCTGAGGTGGCTCGGGTATCTTTTTCGGATGCCTCCTGGACGCCTCCCTGGGGAGGTGTTCCAGGCATGTCAAAATCAAATCAAATCAAGTTTATTTGTACAGCGCTTTTAACAATAAACATTGTCGCAAAGCAGCTTTACAGAATTTGAACGACTTAAAACATGAGCTAATTTTATCCCTAATCTATCCCCAATGAGCAAGCCTGTGGCGACGGTGGCAAGGAAAAACTCCCTCAGACGACATGAGGAAGAAACCTCGAGAGGAACCAGACTCAAAAGGGAACCCATCCTCATTTGGGCAACAACAGACAGCCTGACTATAATATTAACAGTTTTAACAGGTATAACCCTCAACTGTCCTCATGGGGCCGTCCTTCACAGGAGTGGGGCGATAAAACTCCGACCAGACACAGGGCACCAGGATGGATCAAGCAGGTCCGAGGGGCAGAAGAGGCCAGCATCTCAATCCCAGGATCAACATGTAACTCAGAGGGACAGATGGGGGGGGGAGGGGGGAGAGAGAGAGAGAGAGAGAAAGAAAACACGTTGTTAGGTATGCCCTAAAAATGACAAGTATTAAATCTGTGTGGTAGGCTCGCAGAGACGAGAGTCTTTACATCAGGCATGACGCACAATGGCATGTTAATATGGTAAAAAATATATCATGACCTGCTCTGGCTGGATGCTTGATTGGGTGATGGGAGCACACTCCTCAGCAATGATGAGATGCAGATGGGACCCTTAGGCCTGGCCAAGACAATTCAGTTACATTTCACCGGGTCTGGGACATGCGACAGAATGTCTGACGGCCGATTCCCTGCAGGCTACGATAGCCAGTCGAGGTCCCCACCGTCTCCACCAAAAGATTTCCTGTTGACTCCATGTAACTCAGAGGGACAGAATGTCCCCCCGGGAGGAGGCCCCGGGGAAGACCCAGGACACGCTGGAGGGACTATGTCTCTCGGCTGGCCTGGGAACGCCTCGGTGTTCTTCCCGAGGAGCTGGACGAGGTGTCTGGGGAAAGGGAAGTTTGGGCTTCCATGCTTAGACTGCTGCCTCCGCGACCCGGTCCCGGATAAGCGGAAGAAGACGAGACAAGACATCTGATTATTTGCCCATAACATGTGGAGTACCGCAAGGGTCTGTCTTAGGTCCTAAGCTGTTTATATTGTACATTAATGATTTATGTAATGTATCATGTATAATGAAATGCATTTTATTTGCTGATGATACAAACATCTTTTGCGCTGGGGACAATGCACAGCAGCTTATGGAAACAATCACAACCGAAATGAATAAAATAAAATGGTGTTTTAATGTAAACAAATTGTCATTGAATTTGAGTAAAACAAAGATTATGTTATTCGGAAAATATAAGTCGAACCCTCAAGTTGAATTGAAAATTGACAACCATAGAAAGAGTGTATGAAATAAAATTTCTGGGTGTGATTGTTGATCATAAAGTCTGCTGGAAACCGCATATTAATCATGTTAAAGCAAAAATAGCAAAGATTACTGCAATTTTGGGGAAATCAAGACACATTCTGGACTATAAATCACTACATACTCTGTATAATGCACTCATACTTCCATATCTGAGCTACTGTGTGGAGATATGGGGTAATACCTACAAATCTAACCTGCAGCCGTTATGCACATTACAAAAAAGAGCAATAAGAATTGTCAATAATACGGGATATCTTGAGCATACAAACGCATTATTCGTAAAAGCACACACTCTGAAATTCACGGATCTGGTTAAACACAAGACTGCACAAATTATGTATAAAGCAAGACATAACCTTCTTCCGGGTGAGGTACAAAATACGTTTATGGAAAGGCAGGGTGGGTATAACCTGAGAGGGGAAATGAATTTTAAGAGAGTAAATGTTAGAACAACTCTGAAAAGTATGTGCGTAACAGTCTGTGGGGTGAAATTGTGGAATGGTCTGGAAAATGAACTCAAAAATAGCACCAACATAAAACTGTTTAAAAAATTATATAAAAACATGTTAATAAAAATATATGAGAATGAGGACAGGCAGACTATATAGGTGATGATGAAATTGAGAGTAAGTCTGTGACTGGTCTTCTTGTATTTAGTGTATAGTTATAGGTATGTGTATATGTATGTACTGTATATATGTATTGTATGTGTGTATATATGCATAACATAAGTATCTGTATATATGATTTGATTTGGTCGATATTATACCATGTCTGTATGTTTTGGTATGTTGGTATGTTTTCTTTTTTGTTTATTGCTTTTGTTTTCTTTTGTGTATATATAGTTTATTATGGTGGAAAGTGACATTTGATTAGCGGTGGTATAGAGGGTTAGGATTGGATAAGTTATTACTTCTTCCTAATCCTTTCTGAACATTATGTTATTGCCTTGTGGCTACGCTATTCTGTTTGTTTATGATGATGTTTTGATTATTGTATTTTTTATTTAAATTTTTATTTTTATATCTATCTTCTTTATTGAGAATAAAGTAATCAATCAATCAAAAAACTGTCGGAGGGGCAGCCATTCACCGTATGCTACGCTGAGTGGCAAATAATGAGGTACTCGCCCAGTACAGCTTGCGGGGCAGACGGGCCAAAATGTCCTTTGATGACCTCATTCTGTGCAAGATTAAGGGTAAGAGATTCCACCTCTAACCATCAATGGGCAATGTGTGGAGAGGGTAGCAGACTTTCGTTTCCTGGGAGTCAACATCGAGGACAGTCTGTCCTGGAGCGTAAACACCTCTGAGCTGCTGAAAAAGACCCAACAGAGACTGTACTTTCTCAGAATACTCAGAAAGAACAACATCACACAAAGACTGCTGGTCTGTTTCTACAGGGCCTCCATTGAAAGCATACTAATATACTGCATATGCATCTGGTATAAAAGCAGCACAGCAGCTCAGAGGAAAGCGCTTCAGGGGGTCATCAACACCGCCCAAAAGATTGTTGGATGCCCTCTCCCCACACTGGAAGAACTTCACCGCTTGCGGTGTTTGAAAAAAGCCCAGAACATTATAAAAGACACCTCACACCCTGGCTATCCCCTGTTTGAACTGATGCCCTCAGGCAAGCGGTACAGAGCAATCAGGGCAAGGACAAATAGATTTAAGAACAGTTTCTATCCCACTGCAGTCACCTGCCTTAATGCTGCTAGAAACTAAAGAACTCTGCTTACATACAGAGAATTTGTTTACATGATGTCTGATGTCTGAACTGTGTGAATGAGGCAACTGGAACTGTGTAGGTATGTGTGAGTGTGCGGTCTGTGTGTCTTGGGCTTAGGCCACTGTTTATTGCTTTTTACCCTATTATTTTACCCTATTTATTGACTCTTTGCACTGACTGGATAGCACTTTCAATTTCGTTGTACTTGTGGCAATGACAATAAAGACATATTCATATTCATTATTCATATTCATATTCATTATTCATATTCATATTCAAGTGTTTATGGGCGTTTCTTCAACTAGGGGCACTTTTACCATTGTGAAGTTGATGAAAAAAAACTTTTTCAAAATTTACCTAATTCAGTATCATACATTTAAATAACATACCTAGTTTTAAGATATGTAAGAGTTCAAACTTAGATTACAAGACAAATTGTTATTTTTGACATTTTATCTGACCCGCAGTGAAGAAACGTCATTTCCACCACATCTCAATCTACAACTGTAAAGTAAAAGTAGAATAAATTACACCATTTAATAATTGTTTAGGATCATGTTTGTAAGTAACTTTACCCATTTGTCCATGATATAAAACAACCATGCATTTTTAAATGAGATAAATTAACTGTCCTATGGACCAAATGCTGTACTGAACACCTGTCACAGTGGGAAACTTAACGTTGGTTTGGGTAGGACCTTGTTAGAAAATAAATAGCATTATTTTTTTTTGTTAAATAACACAAGATCTCAGAAACTGTGCATATAGTTTTAATGTGTGATGAGAACTGTTTGAATATTTTCAAAAAATATGTGTGGTGATGGAAATGACATGTGGTGGTGGAAATGACCAGGTGTTGTGGAAATGACAATGAATTGACATAAAAGTATATTTATTAGAAAAATTATAAAACTCATTTCACAGTTCACAAAATAATTAAACACACCTGTTTTTAGTTTAGTGCCAAGCCAATATCTGAATTTCATCAAACAGTTTGACTTGATGTCTCAAACATGAACGAGTACAGTTCATAGGCTGCAAATAACTCATTAAACCTATGGCTTAAGGCAGAAATATTAAAAAGTGGATTCTGAAAATTTCTAATTGGTCTCTTAAATGAACACTCTGTACTTGAAACTGTAACTAACTCCTGAAATTGTATGATTTGTATCATGGAACATCATGGAACTGCCTACTAATAGAAAGATGACCTAACAGAGGGTCTTAACAGGGTATCAACGCCCACAATGCTGAACCTGAAGGGGGCTTAGATGGGTGTAACAGTCTAGGCCTAAGTGTGTGTGTGAGAGTGTATGAGAGAGAGAGAGTGAGTGTATGAGTGAGTGTATGAGAGAGTATATGAGAGAGTGTGTATGAGAGAGCGAGAGAATGAGTGTATGAGAGTATGAGAATGTGTATGAGAGAGTGAGTGTACTGTGTGAGAGAGTGAGATACTGAGAGTATGAGAGAGTGAGTGTATGAGTGAGAGAGTATGAGAGAGTGAATGAGTGAGTGTATGAGAGAGAGTGAGTGGGTGTACTGTATGAGAGAAAGAGAGTGAGTGTGTGAGAGTGGATGAGTGAGTGTATGAGAGAGAGTGTGAATGAGTGAGTGTATGAGAGGGAGTGAGTGTACTGTATGAGATACCGCTGGCGGTATTTCTGTGCTGTTCACAAAGCTTTCTCAAGTTTGGCATTACACTCATACAGTGCTACATATACTTTCTGACGGTTCCTTGCTACCCTTTTCCTTCCTCTCTGTTTTTGGGACTGAGATTGATCAGGGCGTGGTGTTTGGGGCAGGTGAACATCCTGCTCTGGCTCCAAGGTTGCATTAGGAGAATGTGGTGGTGTGGTGGAGGAAAGGTAGGCCTGCATTGTGAGATTTTTTTTTATTTTTTCTTGTCTATTTCTTTGATTGATTCTCCATTGTCTCCTCTGTTTGCGTTATTCCCGCTTTGACAGATCTGTGATTGCCTTTACCACTCCTTTTCTTTTTTCCTCAAGTATCTCTCCCTGTCTCGTTTAAGTCTCTCCTCATATTTTGTAGGGTCAGCTTTTATCTTGTCCCTATAGGCTTGTGACCTTTGTTTTGTTGTTTTAGGCGGCATCTTAAAAGATTAAATGAAATAAATATATTAATATTGTATAATATTTAAAAATTTCTATTCTAATATTATGTAACATGTTCTATTATATTAAGTATTACATATATCTTCTTTCACAATCCATGTCACCTGAACGTTATCATCCTAAATGTCATTTCCACCACATACTGTCTTTTCCACCACAGAGAGCAGTGTGGTGGAAATGACCGTGGTGGAAATGACATTTCTACACTTTTTTGTGAAAAAATGGAAGATGGCGGGCGGCACGGTGGTGTAGTGGTTAGCGCTGTCGCCTCACAGCAAGAAGGTCCTGGGTTCGAGCCCCGGGGCCGGCGAGGGCCTTTCTGTGCGGAGTTTGCATGTTCTCCCCGTGTCCGCGTGGGTTTCCTCCGGGTGCTCCGGTTTCCCCCACAGTCCAAAGACATGCAGGTTAGGTTAACTGGTGACTCTAAATTGACCGTAGGTGTGAATGTGAGTGTGAATGGTTGTCTGTGTCTATGTGTCAGCCCTGTGATGACCTGGCGACTTGTCCAGGGTGAACCCCGCCTTTCACCCGTAGTCAGCTGGGATAGGCTCCAGCTTGCCTGCGACCCTGTAGAAGGATAAAGCGGCCACAGATAATGAATGAATGAATGGAAGATGGCTTCACTGATTAGCTTTGAATTAATACTTAGCATTTCATGTATGCAAGATACTCTTATTTAACTTAAAATTTTCATCTCTTTAAAAACACCCATGACAGTACAGCATGTTTGGAAATGACGTACAATAAATGTATTTACTGATCAAGCAATATTTACCTTGATTTTTCTTCAGTAGTTTTTAATGAAAATTTAAATGCCCTCCATGTTCGACATGTGCTCTGATGTCAGTGTAGATTTCCATGGTAACCACACAAACAATTTTTCTCACAAACTTTTTAAAGGGACATTACAGTGTTGTGGTGGAAATGACGCCAATACTGTGCGACAGGTATATTTTGTATAAAAAATATATTAATGATGGACTCAAATTAAATATTATATGACATTGTATTTATGTGACTATTATTTAATACAGGTACATTAATAATTACCAGCTAAGTCATATTCTTAAAGAGTTTTCAGTCTTTTAGTTTAAAAGTCTGGGTGTGTGACAAGGAGAAAACAGTGATTTTGACACCTTCCAGGAGGTTGAAAAGTATGAAAAAATCATAATAGAAAGCTAGTAAATTTTTTTTAAGTGGGTTTCATTGGTAGTGTGACAAAGAAAGTGGAATTTGTCCAAAATTATAAGTATTTTTTAAAATATGACCAAATAACATAAAAGTACCCGTAGTCTAAGAATCACCCGTATATATTGATCACATCACTTTTATGCCATGCTTGACTGACTAGGTTTTGATGTGTAACTTTCCTTTATTTTGCCTTCTAGCTGCATGTGTCAAAAAATTTCCCGGCCATACGGAAGCTGAAGTGGAGGAATGTCTTGGGCAGACTCTAAAATTTGCACCACACAGACGGTATACTTCTGCTCTCTAATATGGTGCAATCACAGAAATTTCGTGGTTGGTAGTAGGGTAGTTTATCATGCTTTTGTGGACATGTGCTCATTGTTCTTGTTTTTAAACATTTGTTCCTTTTTCTTTTCAGATCAGCTGGTCAGCAGCAACGGATGGACAATTGAATTGTGAACAGTGATTTTTATTCTTTTTTTGTGAAATTTTTTATTCTATTTTATGTTTTTGTTATTGAATGCACAGTTACACTTTAAAAAACTGTTATTTCTATTTTATTCTGTTTTGAATGTGTTTTATTGAATGCACCGTTTCAGAAACTTTTCTATTTTATTCTGTTTTGTGTATATATATGATTGTTTTATTGAATGCACTGTTACACTTTCAGAAACTTTTCTATTTTATTTTCAAACATTTTTTTATTCAAATTTGTTATTGATATTTTATCTCATTAAACTTTCAAGACCTGCCAAATTTGCCTGTTCATTCATCACTGACAGTTTTCTCATGTAGATGTGCTAGCAGTTATGTGTTGATGTTGCTAATTAGTTGCAAGCAAAATCTAACTAAAACATAACATTCAACAATGTCAGGGGGACATTAGGCTAACATTCAGGGAACCAAACATGCAACCAGCAAGGTTAGGGGAAGGGCAGGGGAAGGTTGTTGTTGTAACCAACAGGAAAAGTTTGGGCAACGTCAGAAAAACTTTCCATGGCAACCAAGTGGCAACCAAACCTAACGCCTATGCACCGTATAGGCAACCAAAAGCGTACGTGTCCAGAACGTTCTGGGAACGTAAAATTGTTACTAGGGAAGTCTTAGTATTAATGTACTTAGTCTTAGACTTTTGTTTATACTTTTCAGTATAAGCCAAGTATACTTCACTATACTATTCTTAAGTATATAAAATATAGTTTATAAAAAGTCAACTTCAAGTATACTTCCTCAGTTTTAGTAAAAAATAAGTATACTCATAGTACACTTGAATAAACTTCTTTTTGCTAAGGGTCTGTGTGTGTGTCTCTGTCTGCCTCTCTCTCGCACTGTGTGTGTCTCTCTCTCACTCTGTCTGTCTGTCTCTCTCTCTCTCACTGTGTGTCTGTCTCTCTCACTCTGTGTCTCTCTCTCTCTGCAGGGTGGCTGCAGGTCCTTAAAAAGTCTTTAATTTTCCTAAAATAAGGCCATTAAAAAGTCTTAAATTGTCTTAAATTTCAAACCCCGTGGTCTTAAATTTTCAATCTTAAATTTATGGAGATTTTACTCAGTCATATCATTAAAATGTGGTACACTTTGGATGGGGAAAAAGTTTAATCGTTTTTGATGCTCACAGTTATACCGCGCAGGTTCCGAATCCACCGGTTGCTAGACACACGCGTGCTTGACAACCACTCAGTGCCTGATCTGTCGTGTCAGAGAGCGAGCAGCCCCGCCCCTCTCTGCTCCCTGAGGAGCTCGTCGCCTTGGTAACGGTGCTCAGGTGCAGGGAAACGACACAATATGACAAGCAAAGAGCTCTTTCTCTCAGAGTTCCCTTTCCTCGAACAACGCTGATTTACACGGAAACGAAAGGAGCTATTCACAAAATTCTTGCACATTGAGCGCTACAAGGCTCCCATGAACACATTGATGTAAGTTTTTTGTCCCTAGTGTAAAAAATGTGGACACTAGAGTGAGTTGAAAACAAGTGATTTTGTAGTACAACCCCAATTCCAAAAAAGTTGGGACAAAGTACAAATTGTAAATAAAAATGGAATGCAATGATGTGGAAGTTTCAAAATTCCATATTTTATTCAGAATAGACCATAGATGACATATCAAATGTTTAAACTGAGAAAATGTATCAATTAAAGAGAAAAATTAGGTGATTTTAAATTTCATGACAACAACACATCTCAAAAAAGTTGGGACAAGGCCATGTTTACCACTGTGAGACATCCCCTTTTCTCTTTACAACAGTCTGTAAACGTCTGGGGACTGAGGAGACAAGTTGCTCAAGTTTAGGGATAGGAATGTTAACCCATTCTTGTCTAATGTAGGATTCTAGTTGCTCAACTGTCTTAGGTCTTTTTTGTCGTATCTTCCGTTTTATGATGCGCCAAATGTTTTCTATGGGTGAAAGATCTGGACTGCAGGCTGGCCAGTTCAGTACCCGGACCCTTCTTCTACGCAGCCATGATGCTGTAATTGATGCAGTATGTAGTTTGGCATTGTCATGTTGGAAAATGCAAGGTCTTCCCTGAAAGAGACGTCGTCTGGATGGGAGCATATGTTGCTCTAGAATCTGGATATACCTTTCAGCATTGATGGTGTCTTTCCAGATGTGTAAGCTGCCCATGCCACACTCACTAATGCAACCCCATACCATCAGAGATGCAGGCTTCTGAACTGAGCGCTGATAACAACTCGGGTCGTCCTTCTTCTCTTTAGTCCGAATGACACGGCGTCCCTGATTTCCATAAAGAACTTCACATTTTGATTCGTCTGACCACAGAACAGTTTTCCACTTTGCCACAGTCCATTTTAAATGAGCCTTGGCCCAGAGAAGACGTCTGTGCTTCTGGATCATGTTCAGATACGGCTTCTTCTTTGAACTATAGAGTTTTAGCTGGCAACAGCGGATGGCACGGTGAATTGTGTTCACAGATAATGTTCTCTGGAAATATTCCTGAGCCCATTTTGTGATTTCCAATACAGAAGCATGCCTGTATGTGATGCAGTGCCGTCTAAGGGCCCGAAGATCACGGGCACCCAGTATGGTTTTCCGGCCTTGACCCTTACGCACAGAGATTCTTCCAGATTCTCTGAATCTTTTGATGATATTATGCACTGTAGATGATGATATGTTCAAACTCTTTGCAATTTTACACTGTCGAACTCCTTTCTGATATTGCTCCACTATTTGTCGGCGCAGAATTAGGGGGATCAGTGATCCTCTTCCCATCTTTACTTCTGAGAGCCGCTGCCACTCCAAGATGCTCTTTTTATACCCAGTCATGTTAATGACCTATTGCCAGTTGACCTAATGAGTTGCAATTTGGTCCTCCAGCTGTTCCGTTTTTGTACCTTTAACTTTTCCAGCCTCTTATTGCCCCTGTCCCAACTTTTTTGAGATGTGTTGCTGTCATGAAATTTCAAATGAGCCAATATTTGGCATGAAATTTCAAAATGTCTCACTTTCGACATTTGATATGTTGTCTATGTTCTATTGTGAATACAATATCAGTTTTTGAGATTTGTAAATTATTGCATTCCATTTTTATTTACAATTTGTACTTTGTCCCAACTTTTTTGGAATCGGGGTTGTAAAAGCGCTGTCAGGTTTATAATGGGAGTCTATGGGGCTGCGCGCCTGTCCTCTCCTTACTTTCAGGCTTCTCATTCAAAAACTATAAATCCTATCGCTCAGGTAGACACATTGTGTGAATCAAGACAAGTGTGGCTACTACTTTTGAGAAAATTGTGTGTAGAGTGAAAATTGTGGCTGAAAACACAGTTTAAATTAGAAAGTTTGAGCTTTTTTTTTCAAGCTGCCTACACTCTAAACTCCTGAGCCCCACTGGTGTGTAACGCCATAGACACCCATTATAAAGCCTGAATTTCTCCAGATTTGCTCATGGTGTTTGATCTGTGACTGATCAAAAAGTATAGACCCTAGCAAAAAAGTTGAATGCCAGATCCACACAGGAGAATTTTGTCTCCGTTTTAAAGTTTGAATCATGTCTCTAGGTGAAAGCATGCCAGAGCAGCGGATGTTTGAAAAACATTGAAAATCTGCGATTTTTTCAATTAATTCCATAGAAAATGAATGGGAAATTTTGTGTGATTTTTTTCACACAAAAAAATGTGTGAAAAATCGTAGAATGCTGAACAAAGTAATAGCATAGCGAGTCCGATCGAGCCGCACATTTTGATGTATTGTTTGTCTGTGTGCGATGTACGGTTATTGGGTTATTCGAAATCGAAATTTGTACAGAAGATGAAAAACAGAAGAACAAGAGTTTGCTGTGCTTTGCTCCCTATATGGGAGTCAGTAGGTTGCAATGCATAGCACTGCATCACTAATCATAAACTCCTGTGCACGCAGTTCCCAGGATTAAATGTATTTTCCACAGACCATTTATTTATTCACTTTACTCAAATACAAAGTAAAATGGCAGTAAATCTTCTTTCTTTTCTTGCGTATTGCATCATGAGGCGTTCCTGGCTTGTAAATCTCTTATTTTCGGTGCATGACACATTCACGCAGCTGAGCATGCTATGAATTAACAACGACAACGGTCTGCAGTGGGGCGACACAATTACACACTCAGCCAACATTTCTCCATTTGTGTATGAAAATACACTCCAACCACTCAGTTTGGTTTCATTTAGTCTCTGTCTGCCTCTCTCTCTCTCTCTCTCTCACTCTGTGTCTCTCTGTCTCTCTCTCTCTCACACTCTGTGTGTCTCTGTCTGCCTCTCTCTCACTCTGTGTGTCTCTGTCTGCCTCTCTCTCTCTCTCTGTCTCTCTCTCTCACTCTGTGTGTCTCACTCTCACTCTGTCTCTCTCTCACTCTGTGTGTCTCTCACTCTGTGTGTGTCTCTCTCACTCTGTCTCTGTGTCTCTCTCACTCTGTCTCTGTGTCTGTCTCTCTCACTGTGTGTGTGTGTGTCTCTGTCTCTCTCTCACTCTGTGTGTCTGTCTTTCTCTCTCTCTGTGTCTCTGCTTCTCTCTCTCACTCTGTGTGTCTCTCTGTCTCTCTCACTCTCTGTGTGTCTCTGTCTGCCTCTCTCTCTCTCACTCTGTGTGTGTGTCTCTCTGTCTCTGTCTCTCTCTCTCTCTCTCTCTCTCTCTCTCTCTCTCACTCTGTGTGTCTCACTCTCACTCTGTCTCTCTCTCACTCTGTGTGTCTCTCACTCTGTGTGTGTCTCTCTCACTCTGTCTCTGTGTCTCTCTCACTCTGTCTCTGTGTCTGTCTCTCTCACTGTGTGTGTGTGTGTCTCTGTCTCTCTCTCACTCTGTGTGTCTGTCTTTCTCTCTCTCTGTGTCTCTGCTTCTCTCTCTCACTCTGTGTGTCTCTCTGTCTCTCTCACTCTCTGTGTGTCTCTGTCTGCCTCTCTCTCTCTCACTCTGTGTGTGTGTCTCTCTCTCTCTCTCTCTCTCTCTCTCTCTCTCACTCTGTGTGTGTGTCTCTGTTTGCATCTCTCTCTCTCTCTCTCACTCTGTGTGTGTGTCTCTGGCTCTCTCTCTCACTCTGTGTGTGTCTCTCTCTCACTCTGTGTGTGTGTCTCACTCTCACTCTGTGTCTCACTCACTCTCTCACTCTGTCTCTGTGTGTCTCTCTCACTCTGTGTGTCTCTCTCTCTCACTCTGTGTGTGTCCCTCTCTCACTCTCACACTGTGTCTCTGTGACAGTTCGTATAGGTGGGTGGAGCACAGAAGGACGGCAGGCCAGCACTGAGTTCACAAAACTCTTTTATTGTTACACTTTTCAGCGTTACACTCTCCCAGACACTCAGACACACGCACACACACATCAGTCGTCTGGTTGGGGAGAGAGCTCCCTCTGCTCTCGCTCTCTCTCCTTAAATAGGGCGCGTCACTGGGGAAGACACACAAACACATTAATTAACCTCAGGTGCAGTGATTCTGCCACTTACCTTCCCTGACTCCACCCTCCGGTCACAGACCAACACTTGACCACGCCCCCACTGCCACATACCCCCACCGCCCGACTCAGGCCGGGCGGCTGTCCGGCCTGCAGCCGACTCCCCCCCCCGACAGGAGAGGAAGTCTGCCACGACCATCTGCGCCCCCGGCCTCTGGACCACCTTGAAGTTGAAGGGTTGGAGTGCCAGATACCAACGGGTGATCTGCGCGTTGGCATCCTTCATGCGGTGGAGCCACTGGAGGGGCGCATGGTCCGAACAGAGGGTGAAAGGGCATCCCAGCAGGTAGTAACGGAGGGTGAGGAGCGCCCACTTGATCGCCAGGCACTCTTTCTCAATGGTGCTGTAGCGCCCCTCACGCACCGACAGCTTCCTACTGATATACAGTATTGGGCGGTCCTCCCCCTCCACCTCCTGGGACAAAACAGCCCCCAGCCCTCTGTCCGACGCATCTGTCTGTAACAAAAAGGGGAGAGAAAAGTCAGGGGAGTGTAAAAGTGGCCCCCCACACAGTGCAGCCTTTACCTCAGAAAAAGCCTGCTGGCATTGCTCCATCCACTGGACCGGATCTGGTGCCCCCTTTTTAGTCAGATCAGTCAGCGGGCTGGTGACGTCCGAATAATTAGGTATAAACGTACGATAATAGCCAGCCAGCCCCAGGAACTGTCTCACCCCCTTTTTGGTCCTAGGCCTCGGGCAGGCCGCAATTGCTGCTGTCTTGTTAATTTGGGGACGCACCTGCCCGTTGCCCAAATGGAAGCCCAGATACCGTACTTCCACCCGCCCAATCGCACACTTCTTCGGGTTGGCTGTGAGATCCGCTCGCCTCAGCGACCTAAGGACGGCCCTCAGATGTTGGAGGTGCCTCGGGCAGTCATTACTATAGATAATAATGTCATCGAGGTAGGCGGCCGCATAGGTGGCGTGGGGGCGGAGGACCCTATCCATCAGCTGCTGAAATGTAGCGGGCACCCCAAACAGCCCAAAAGGAAGTGTGACAAATTGGTGTAAGCCGAACGGTGTGGAAAAGGCTGTTTTTTCTCGGGATAATGGAGTCAAGGGGATCTGCCAATAACCCTTTGTTAAATCCAGTGTCGAGTAAAAACGAGCCGTGCCTAGCCGATCGAGCAACTCATCAATACGAGGCATTGGGTACGCGTCAAATTTAGACACCATGTTGACTTTTCTATAGTCTACACAGAACTGGACCGACCCGTCGGCCTTGGGTACCGAGACCACCGGGCTGCTCCAGTCACTGTGGGACTCCTCGACGATGCCCATTTCAAGCATGGCCTCGAGTTCTTCCTGAACCACTTTTTTCTTGTGCTCAGGTAACCTGTAAGGGCGGCTATGCACTACCACCCCCGGGGGCGTCTCAATGTGGTGCTCTATGAGGTTGGTGCGGCTGGGCAGGGGTGAGAACACGTCCGAAAACTTGGTCTGCAACTTGGCAACTTCCGCGAGTTGGGTCGGGGAGAGGTGGTCTCCACAGGGGACCGGAGAGGTACGTGATGCCAATGTTCCCTTTTGAACCTCCGGCCCCAGTTCCGCCTTCTCCAGAACCACCGACACCAATGCCACGGGGACCTCCTCGTTCCAGAGTTTGAGCAGATTGAGGTGGTAAATCTGTAGTGCCCCACCCCTATCTGTTCGCCTCACCTCATAGTCAACGTCCCCGACTCACCGTGTGACCTCAAAGGGTCTTTGCCACTTGGCGACCAATTTGGAGCTTTTTTCTTGTGCTCAGGTAACCTGTAAGGGCGGCTATGCACTACCACCCCTGGGGGCGTCTCAATGTAGTGCTCTGTGAGGTTGGTGCGGCTGGGCAGGGGTGAGAACACGTCGGAAAACTTGGTCTTCAACTGGGCAACTTCCGCGAGTTGGGTCGGGGAGTGGTGGTCTCCACAGGGGACTGGAGAGGTACGTGATGCCAATGTTCCCTTTTGAACCTCCGGCCCCAGTTCCGCCTTCTCCAGAACCACCGACACCAATGCCACGGGGACCTCCTCATTTCAGAGTTTGAGCAGATTGAGGTGGTAAATCTGTAGTGCCCCACCCCTATCCGTTCGCCTCACCTCATAGTCAACGTCCCCGACTCGCCGTGTGACCTCAAAGGGTCCTTGCCACTTGGTGACCAATTTGGAGCTCGAAGTGGGCAACAGTACGAGTACTTTATCTCCCGGTGCGAACTCCCTAAGGGGCGTACCCCTGTCGTACAGGCGGGTTTGTCGTTCTTGGGCCTGCCGCAAATTCTCCTGTGTTAGGTGCATGAGTGTGTGGAGTTTTGCGCGCAGGTCAATAACATATTGGATTTCATTTTTACTTGGTGAAGGTCCCTCCTCCCAATTTTCCCGCAGCACATCTAGAATGCCGTGCGGCTTACGCCCGTATAACAATTCAAATGGGGAGAACCCCGTGGAGGCTTGGGGGACCTCTCGCACTGCAAATAGCAAGGGTTCGAGCCATTTATCCCAATTACGTGCGTCCTCACTTACGAATTTTTTAAATTATATTTTTTAGGGTGCGATTGAACCGTTCAACTAAACCGTCCGTTTGTGGGTGATACACGCTGGTGCGGATCGGCTTAATACCCAACAACCCATACAGTTCGTTCAGTGTACGTGACATAAACGAGGTGCCTTGGTCAGTCAGAATCTCTTTCGGGATTCCAACTCGGGAGATAACGTAGAAGAGTGCTTCCGCAATACTGCATGCTGAGATATTGCGAAGAGGCACTGCTTCCGGGTATCGCGTTGCATAGTCCACCAGAACTAATATAAAGCGGTACCCTCGTGTTGACCAATCTAATGGCCCGACGAGATCCATCCCAATTCTTTCGAACGGGGTCTCGATTAACGGCAGAGGGCGCAAAGGCGATTTTGGAATGGCCACTGGATTTACTAACTGGCATTCGTGGCACGCCATACACCACCTACGGACATTGCCGCAAATCCCTGGCCAATAGAACCGGGCCATTATTCGGGCTAGTGTTTTATCCTGCCCTAAGTGTCCAGAAGTGGCGTGCACAGACATTTTGGGGGGCAAGTGCTCTGGGGGGAAAAAAGGGCACTTTTTTGCGCATGTGGAACACCTTATTATAAAAGCCTGAGATTTAACCCTCCTCTTGTGTTCATAATCATATAAAAGTTTTGGGTATTTTTCTGTAGTTCCATCTTTAAAAAGTCTGATAAAGTCTGAAAGTCTGATCTTCCCGTCACTGACTTGAGTCTCAAGACTGTGTTTATTCACAGATTTCTGTGAGATCATCTTAAAATTTGTAACGAAATATACACACTCAATGGGCTCAACGGAGCTCTCATTTATTTGCATAACGGCGTGCATACTAGCATAACGTGATATTCTTAATCATGTTATAAAAACAGGTCGGAATTGATGGAGAGTGGGGTTGCCTCAATGGTTTAGGCTACATTTAAGATGTTGTTCAGTTTGTTTCTCCATATGGAAAGGGAGCAAATAAGCTGGCAAAGGCTGCCATGTGCAGTTGTTTCTGTATGCGACGGGCTACTTCACGACAAAATAATTACAGCTTGGGCTTAGAGGGCAAACAATACATTTTCACTTGATTCATGTGTTAGCTGGCTGGTGGGGCAGGGGAAGAGCTGACTGACTGACTGCCCGATGTGTTGTCTGCGCTACGACAAGGCCGTGGCTTCCAGGACGCTATGCTGCTGCAACCTCACATTGAATGCACTGCACGCTTGTTCACGTGACAGAGCAAGAGAGACAGAGGTCCGGTGTGTGTGCGGAGGGGGCACACATCGGGACATTATTTTCACACACGCTTTTAATGCCGCGGCTTTTCTAAAAGATCATGTCGACAATGGCCTCAGTAAACTGTAAAAAAAAAAATTCAAAAGGGCACTTTTTTGGACAGAGGGCAGAGGGGCAGGTGCTTGAGCACCACCTCGTGTCTATCTGTGCACGCCACTGGTGTTCAGCCATGGGATTAAAGTGAGCCGCCGGGAATACCAATTCCCGGCGGCTCTTCGGAATTAAAAGTGTGTGTGTCTCTCTCTCACTCTCACGCTGTGTGTGTGTGTCTCTCTCTCTCTTGCTCTCCTATCTCTGTGTCTCTCTCACTCTGGGTGTGTGTCTCTCACTCTCAATGTGTGTCTCTTTCACTCTGTGTGTGTCTCTCACTCTCACTTTGTGTCTCTCTCTCTCACTCTGTGTGTGTGTCTCTCTCTCACTCTCACGCTGTGTGTGTGTCTCTCTCTCACTCTGTGTGTGTCTCACTCTCACTCTGTGTCTCTCACTCACTCTCTCTGTCTCTCACTCTGTGTCTCTCTCACCCTGTGTGTGTCTCTCTCACTCTCTCACTCTGTCTCTGTGTGTGTCTCTCTCTCACTGTCTCTGTGTCTCTCACTCTCACTCTGTGTGTATCTCTCTCACTCTCACATTGTGTGTGTGTCTTTCTCTCTCACTCTGTCTCTGTATGTGTCTCTCTCTCACCCTGTGTGTCTCTCTCTCACTCTCTCACTGTGTCTCTCTCTCACTCTCTCACTCTGTGTGTCTCTCACTCTGTGTCTCTCTAACTTTCTCTCTCACTCTGTGTCTCTCTCACTCTCACTCTGTGTCTTTCTCACTCTGTGTGTGTCTCTCTCTCACTCTGTGTGTGTCTCTCTCACTCTGTGTGTCACTCTCTCACTCTGTGCGTCTCTCTCACTCTGTGCGTCTCTCTCACTCTGTCTCTGTGTCTCTCTCTCACTCTGTCTCTGTGTCTCTATCTCACTCTCTCACTCTGTCTCTGTGTGTGTCTCTCTCACTCTGTGTGTGTCTCTCACTCTCACTCCGTGTGTCTCTCTCACTCTCACCCTCTGTCTCACTCTGTGTTTCTCACTCTGTCTCTGTATGTCTCTCTCACTCTGTGTGTCTCACTCTCTCACTCTGTGTGTCTCTCTCTCACTTTGTATGTGTGTCTCACTCTCACTCTGTGTCTCTCTAACTCACTCTCTCACTCTGTCTCTGTCTCTCACTCTGTGGGTCACTCTTTCACTCTATCTCTGTGTGTCTCTCTCTCTCACTCTGTCTCTCTCTCACTCTCTCTCACTCTGTGTGTCTCTCTCTCTCTCACTTTCGCTCTGTGTCTCTCACTCTCACTCTGTCTCTCTCTCACTGTGTGTGTCTCTCTCTCTCTGTGTGTGTCTCTCACTCTGTGTGTCTCTCTCTCACTTTGTATGTGTGTCTCACTCTCACTCTGTCTCTCTCACTCACTCTCTCACTCTGTCTCTGTGTCTCTCTCTCACTCTGTGTGTCACTCTCTCACTCTATCTCTGTGTGTCTCTCTCACTCTGTGTCTCTCTCTCACTCTCTCTCACTCTGTGTGTCTCTCTCACTCTGTGTGTCTCTCACTTTCACTCTGTCTCTCACTCTCACTCTGTCTCTCTCTCACTCTGTGTGTCTCTCTCTCTGTGTGTCTCTCTCACTCTCACTCTGCGTGTGTGTCTCTCACTCTGTGTGTCTCTCTCTCACTCTGTCTCTGTGTCTCTCTCTCACTCTGTGTCTCTCTCACTCTGTCTCTGTGTCTCTCACTCTGTCTCTGTGTCTCTCTCTCACTCTGTCTCTGTGTCTGTCTCTCTCTCCCTCACTCTGTGTGTCTGTCTCTCTCTCACTCTGTCTCTATGTGTCTGTCTCTCTCTCTGTCTGTCTCTCTCTCTCTGTGTCTCTGTCTGCCCCTGTGTGTGTGTGTGTGTGTGTGTGTGTGTGTGTGTGTGTGTGTGTGTGTGTGTGTGTCTGGCTCTCTCTCTCTCTGTGTCTCTCTCTCACTCTGTGTGGTGTGTCTCTCTCACTCTGTGTGTCTCTCACTCTCTCTATCACTCTGTGTCTCTCTCTCACTCTGTGTGTGTCTCTCTCTCACTCTGTCTCTCTCACTCTGTGTCTCTCTCTCTCACTCTGTCTGTGTGTGTCTCTCTCACTCTGTGTGTGTCTCTGTCTCTCTCTCGCTCTGTGTGTCTCTCTCTCACTCTGTCTCTCTCTCTCACTCTGTCTCTCTCTCTCACTCTGTCTCTGTGTCTCTCTCTCACACTCTGTCTGTCTGTCTCTCTCTGTCTCTCTCTCTCTCTCTCTCACTCTGTGTGTGTGTCTCTCTCTCACTCTGTGTGTGTCTCTGTCTCTCACTCTGTGTGTGTCTCTCTCTGTCTCTCTCTCTCTCTCTGTGTCTGTCTCTCACTCTGTCTCTGTCTCTCTCTGTCTGCCTCTCTCTCTCACTGTGTGTGTGTCTCTCTCACTGTCTCTGTGTCTCTCTCTCTCCCTCACTCTGTGTGTCTGTCTCTCACTCTGTCTTTGTCTGTCTGTCTGTCTCTCTCTCTCTCTCTCTCTCTCTGTGTGTCTCTCTCTGTCTGCCTCTCTCACTGTGTGTGTGTGTCTGTCTCTCTCTCTCTCTCTCTCTCTCTCTCTCTCTCTCTCTCTCTCTCTCTCACTCTGTGTCTCTGTATGCCTCTCTCTCTCTCTCTCTCTCTCTCTCTCTCTCTCTCTCTGTCTCTCTCACTCTGTGTGTGTCTGTCTCTCTCTCTCACTCTGTGTGTGTCTCTGTCTGCCTCTCTCTCTCACTCTGTGTGTGTGTCTCTCTGGCTCTCTCTCTCACTCTGTCTCTGTATGTCTCTCTCACTCTGTGTGTGTCTCACTCTCTCACTCTGTGTCTCTCTCTCACTTTGTATGTGGGTCTGACTCTCACTCTGTGTCTCTCTCACTCACTCTCTCACTCTGTCTCTGTCTCTCTCTCACTCTGTGTGTGTCTCTCTCTCACTCTGTCTCTGTGTGTCTCTGTCACCCTGTGTGTGTGTCTCTCTCACTCACTCTCTCACTCACTCTTATGTATGTCTCTCTCTCTCTCACCGTGTGTGTGTCTCTCTCACTCTCTCACTGTGTGTCTCTCTCACTCTGTGTGTCTCTCACTCTGTCTCTCTCTCACTCTGTGTCTCTCACTCTCTCTCACTCTGTGTCTCATTGACTGTGTGTGTCTCTCTCTCACTTTCTCACTCTGTGTGTGTCTCTCTCACTCTGTCTCTGTCTCTCTCTCTGTCTGCCTCTCTCTCACTCACTGTGTGTGTGTGTCTCTCTCTCTCTCTCTCTCTCTCTCTCTCTCTCTCACTCTGTGTCTCTGTATGCCTCTGTGTGTGTGTGTGTGTGTGTGTGTGTGTGTGTGTGTGTGTGTGGCTCTCTCTCTCACTCTCTCACTCTGTGTGTGTCTCTCTCTCTCTCTCTCTCTCACTCTGTGTGTGTCTCTGTCTGCCTCTCTCTCTCACTCTGTGTGTGTGTCTCTCTGGCTCTCTCTCACTCTATGTGAGTCTCTGTCTGCCTCTCTCTCTCTCTCTCTCTCTCTCTCTCTCTGTCTCTGTCTCTCTCTCACTCTGTGTGTGTGTCTCTGTTTGCCCCTCTCTCTCTCTCTCTCTCACTCTGTATGTGTCTCTGTCTCTCTATCTCTCTCACTCTGTGTGTGTGTCTCTGTATGTCTCTCTCACTCTGTGTGTGTCTCACTCTCTCACTGTGTGTGTCTCTCTCTCACTCTGTATGTGTGTCTCACTCTCACTCTCTGTGTCTCTCTCACTCTGTGTGTGTCTCTCTCTCACTCTGTCTCTGTGTGTCTCTCTCTCACCCTGTGTGTGTCTCTCTCTCTCTCTCTGTGTCTCTCTCTCTCACTCTGTGTATCTCTCTCTCTCTCTCTCTCTCTCTCTCTCTCTCTCTCTCTCTCTCACTCTGTGTGTGTCTCTGTCTGCCTCTCTCTCTCACTCTGTGTGTGTGTCTCTCTGGCTCTCTCTCTCACTCTGTGTGTGTCTCTGTCTGCCTCTCTCTCTCACTCTGTGTGTGTGTCTCTCTGTCTCTCTCACTCTGTGTGTGTGTCTCTGTTTGCCTGCCTCTCTCTCTCTCTCTCTCTCTCTCTCTCTCTCTCTCTCTCTGTATGTGTCTCTGTCTCTCTATCTCACTCTGTGTGTGTGTCTCTGGCTCTCTCTCTCTCACTCTGTCTCTGTATGTCTCTCTCACTCTGTGTGTGTCTCACTCTCACTCTGTGTGTCTCTCACTCACTCTCTCACTCTGTCTCTCTCACTCTGTGTCTCTCACTCTGTCTCTGTGTGTCTCTCTCACCCTGTGTGTGTCTCTCTCACTCTCTCACTCTGTCTCTGTGTGTGTCTCTCTCTCACTGTCTCTGTGTCTCTCACTCTCACTCTGTGTGTGTATCTCTCTCACTCTCACATTGTGTGTGTGTCTTTCTCTCTCACTCTGTCTCTGTATGTGTCTCTCTCACCCTGTGTGTGTCTCTCTCTCACTCTCTCACTGTGTGTCTCTCTCACTCTCTCACTCTGTGTCTCTCACTCTGTGTGTCTCTCTAACTTTCTCTCTCACTGTGTCTCTCTCTCTCACTCTGTGTGTCTTTCTCACTCTGTGTGTGTGTCTCTCTCTCACTCTGTGTGTCTCTCTCACTCTGTGTGTGTCACTCTCTCACTCTGTGTCTCTCTCTCTCACTCTGTGTGTCTCTCTCACTCTGTCTGTCTCTCTCTCACTCTGTCTCTTTGTCTCTCTCACTCTGTCTCTGTGTCTCTCTGTCACTCTGTCTCTATCTCACTCTCTCACTCTGTCTCTGTGTGTGTGTCTCTCACTCTTTCACTCTGTGTGTGTGTCTCTCTCACTCTCACTCCGTGTGTCTCTCTCACTCTCACCCTCTGTCTCACTCTGTGTCTCTCACTCTGTCTCTGTGTCTGTCTCTCTCTCACTCTGTCTCTGTATGTCTCTCTCTCACTCTGTGTGTCTCTCTCACACTCTGTGTGTGTGTCTCTCTCTCACTCTGTCTCTGACTCTGTGTGTCTGTCTCTCTCACTCTATCTCTGTGTGTCTGTCTCTCTCACTCTGTCTGTCTCTCTCTCTGTGTCTCTGTCTGCCTCTCTCAGTCTGTGTGTGTTTGTCTCTCTCTCTCTCTCTCTCTCTCTCTCTCTCTCTCTCTGTGTGTGGGTCTCTGTCTCTCTCTCTCTCACTCTGTGTCTGTCTCTCTCTCTCTGTGTCTCTGTCCGCCTCTCTCTCTCTCTCTCTCTCTCTCTCTCTCTCTCTCTGTGTGTGTCTGTCTGTCTGTCTGTCTGCCTCTCTCACTCTGTGTGTCTCTGTCTCTCTCTCTCTCACTCTGTGTGTGTGTCTCTCTGGCTCTCTCTCTCTCTCTCTGTGTCTCTGTCTGCCTCTCTCTCACTCTGTGTGTCTGTCTGCCTCTCTCTCACTCTGTGTGTCTGTCTGCCTCTCTCTCACTCTGTGTGTGTCTGTCTGTCTGTCTGTCTGTCTGCCTCTCTCACTCTGTGTCTCTCTCTCTCTCTCTCTCTCTCTCTCTCTCTCACTCTGTGTGTCCCTCTCTCACTCTGTGTGTGTCTCACTCTCTCTCACTCTGTGTGTCTCACTCTCACTGTGTCTCTCTCTCACTCACTGTCTCTGTGTGTCTCTCTCACTCTGTGTGTGTCTCTCTCTCACTCTGTGTGTCTCTCTCTCACTCTGTCTCTGTGTGTCTCTCACTCTGTCTCTCTCTCACTCTGTGTGTCTCTCTCTCACTCTGTCTCTGTGTCTCTCACTCTGTCTCTCTCTCACTCTGTCTCTGTGTGTCTCTCTCTCACTCTGTCTGTTTCTCTCTCACTCTGTGTGTCTCTCTCTCACTCTGGGTGTGTCTCTCTCACTCTCAATGTGTGTCTCTCTCACTCTGTGTGTGTCTCTCACTCTCACTTTGTGTGTGTCTCTCTCTCTCTCACTGTGTGTGTGTGTGTGTCTCTCTCTCACTCTCACGCTGTGTGTGTGTCTCTCTCTCTCTTGCTCTCCTATCTCTGTGTCTCACTCTCACTGTGTCTCTGTCTCACTCTGTCTGTGTGTGTCTCTCTCTCACTCTGTCTCTGTGTGTCTCTCTCTCTCACTCTGTGTGTCTCTCACTCGCTCTATGTATGTCTCTCTCTCACTCTGGGTGTGTGTCTCTCTCTCACTCTGTGTGTGTGTGTCTCTCTCTCTGTGTGTCTCTCTCTCACTCTCACTTTGTGTGTGTGTCTCTCTCTCTCTCTCTCTCACTCTCACGTTGTGTGTGTGTCTCTCTCTTTCCCTCTCTCTCTGTGTCTCTCTCTTACTCTGTGTGTGTCTCTCTCACTCTCAATCTGTGTGTCTCTGTCTCACTCTGTCTGTGTGTCTCTCACTCTGCCTGTCTCTCTCTCACTCTGTCTCTGTGTCTCTTTCTCTCACTCTGTGTCTCTCTCTCAGTCTGTCTCTCTCACTCTGTGTCTCTCTCTCACTCTGTGTGTCTCTCACTCTCTGTGTCTCTCTCTCACACTCTGTCTCTGTGTCTCTCTCTCTCTCTCTCACTCTGTGTATCTCTCTCACTCTATGTATCACTCTCAGTCTGTGTATCTCTCTCTTACTCTCTCAGTGTGTCTCTCACTCTGTTTGTCTCTCACTCTGTCTGTGTGTCTCTCTCTCACTCTGTGTGTCTCTCACTCTGTCTCTCTCACTCACTCTGTGTGTGTCTGTCTCTCTCTCACTCTCTGTGTCTGTCTCTCTCTCTCACTGTGTCTCTCTCTCTCTCTGTGTCTCTCTCTGTCTGCCTCTCTCTCTCACTGTGTGTGTGTGTCTGTCTCTCTCTCTCTCTCTCTCTCTCTCTCTCTCTCTCTCTCTCACTCTGTGTATCTCTCTCACTCTATGTATCACTCTCAGTCTGTGTATCTCTCTCTTACTCTCTCAGTGTGTCTCTCACTCTGTTTGTCTCTCACTCTGTCTGTGTGTCTCTCTCTCACTCTGTGTCTCTCACTCTGTCTCTCTCACTCACTCTGTGTGTGTCTGTCTCTCTCTCACTCTCTGTGTCTGTCTCTCTCTCTCTCTCTCTCTCTCTCTCTCTCTCTCTCTCTGTGTGTCTCTCTCTGTCTGCCTCTCTCACTGTGTGTGTGTGTCTGTCTCTCTCTCTCTCTCTCACTCTGTGTCTCTGTATGCCTCTCTCTCTCTCTCTCTCTCTCTCTCTGTCTCTCTCTCTCACTCTGTGTGTGTCTGTCTCTCTCTCTCACTCTGTGTGTGTCTCTCTCACTCTCAATCTGTGTGTCTCTGTCTCACTCTGTCTGTGTGTCTCTCACTCTGCCTGTCTCTCTCTCACTCTGTCTCTGTGTCTCTTTCTCTCA